>NC_071977.1:3891064-4007839 GCF_026283585.1 Hylaeus volcanicus
TAATTAGAATTGACCAAATCGAATGAAGACGTAAACAAACCAGCATTCATCGAGTCAGAGTATCAGAGACTTGCAGAGGATGCTCCTATTCGAATTATGTAATACACTCCTCGACGGTGCGCTACAAAAACAATCCAAGATCGAATCGTTCAAGCAATTAAACTCAAAGGTAAATTGTCCCTGGCTGATAATAGGCATTACATCGTTTGAGAACTCATCAATTATTTATACCAGCGTCCAATCACTACTTAGTCTCTTAACCGCACCGAAACTCCCATCTTGTAGTCATAAACGGAACAGGGCGTGACCAATGACATTAAAGTATGAAGGACGGTTCCCTCGTAGGACAGGAGCCAGAAAACTTGCCGGAATACTTAAAACAACGCGTCCTAATAACACAGTGAAGCGATACGTCGTCGTTTAACACGGTGTCGTATAGCGAGCGACGAAAGTCCTGACGATCCTCTAATGGAGTGGTTCTCAAGCTTTCATCCCTCTTGACTGTGCTTCTGAGCTTTACTTATTTATTTATTTCACGAAGAAAGTAAAATATACAATTTCTACCTCATAAAGTGTTTTGCCTTTTCATATTATAATGTAAACCAAATACTATTACCTGGATTTTTCTATTAAAAACTGTATCGACTATCGGGACCTTCGATCTAATTATCGAAAAGTTCATTGTCAGCCTTTCGATAACCTTTGCCTCCTGAATTTAATTTGTTTCTTTAATTCACAAAAAAAAAAAATAAAATATATCATTTCTATTCAATAAAGTCGAATCAAGTCCCCTTTGAGAATCCCTGTTCTAACTATCCCTGTCCCGTTGTCATGGCGCAGTTCCAACGGACAGGATTTCGCTCTATTTATTTTAACCGCGGTATCGACGATCGCAAACCACAGTTGTCGACGCATCATCTACTCGTTCGCGATTGAAACGACCTGCAATATGATCCGGCTCTCTTCTGCCCGGTTTTGCCCCGCCATCAAGCGTTATCGGCACGCAGGGTTAACGAAATTGCCGTTGTAAGTGTTTCCAATCGATTTCACCGGATCTAACGACTTAATGCCAAGCTGGCAGCACCAAGGTCTTTATTAATTATCGTCTGCAACCGGGGGAACAACGTCCCCGGCTCGCGAGGAGACGACTCCGTCGCGTATGATTGAAGGAGAGATAGCGTCAACTCGTGATCCTCGCCTATAATCGACTCTTCCACAATAGAAATATTTTGGCGTGTAATTGGTTGGAAAATAATTTCAGACGTGGTAAACGCTGATAGATATCGAAGAAGACTCGTTTTATGCTTTCTTTTTGAGATACCGATGTTTCGTATTACGGTAGTTGATCGTCCAGTGGCCCTCTGTGATTCTATCGTTTCTGTCAGAATCGGTACCAGGAAATGGTGGAAAATTAACTTAAAGACAAACAACTTAATATTTATATGTCGGCAATCGATATTGGATTGAAACGTCTTGATGGATCGTTGCGAGGAGTCGAGTCGGTTGAATCGAGAAATAAGGGAAGAAGCGAAGTGAACAGAGGCGAGAAGAGAAGAAGAGATATAAGAAAACGTAAAATCGAGAAGGGCGATTGTATAAGCGAATTATTTGTATTCGATTAATCTTTACGAAATACGAGCGAATTATCTGTATTCGAACACTCTTTACGAAATACACATACGTGTAAATCGTATTAGAAAAAGGATGAATCTTCGAGCACCGTAATAATTTGAGAGTGGCGTTAATCGAACATCCAAAAAACCAGCGTGAACATCGAGCGTTATTTGCAACATATCGATGCATCAGAACCTGGACATCGAACCCTTCTCCATCACCGAGCTCGTAAGTCGAGTTCTAACGAGTACAAAGCGCCATATCGCCGATTCTAATTCTATACGCACTATTGTATGCCAATTGTGCGACGTCGTGAACGATGAGACTGCAAGAAGTATACAGGAGATAACAAGTGCCGATACGTGGTCAGAGACACGAATGAAAAAGAAAGCACCCCGCGTTGAATTCACAGAGCATTACCGCGGACGCGAGACCGGTATCGACCTTATTGTTCACGGATACCATTGTCTTCGCGCTTCGTTAAAATCGCAGGGCGCGCTGGACGATAGGAAAATATCGATACACACTTCGGTTATAAGATATATTTCCACCCTGATCCTATCGAGTGCGATACCGCGCTATTGGTCCAATGGTTGCGGCTAGTTAAAAACGAAATAAGATCAAATAAAAGTTAAATTGTCAGGTGAAGTTAAAAAAAAAAAATATACGCGTCGAATTGAGTAACCTCCTTTTCGAAGTCGGTTAAAAATTGTCTACTCTTTTCTTTCAATTCGTGATAAGAAATAAACAGAAAATTTTGAAATAAATTTTATACTATACTTTGACGTTTGGAGTATTATCCGTATTATTATCATGTAAGTATTATCATGTACACATGATGGACATATACTTTTAAATGTATAGTTAGGTATGTAGTATTATACGAATACGAACTGATTGATCATACAGTTAGAAGACTTTCTGACCAGACAGAAACGATAGACAAAGCACCTTATCGGAACCGCTGCATCTGTAAAGTTGCTCTCCACGGAAATCCATTGTGTTCCAACTGTGACTGACACGAATAGTCAATCGTATTCCCGTACACCCACCAACGTATGAATGGAAATTAAAGGCAATGCAATTAACAAACGAATTTATCTTTCCACTTATCTCCCTATTTAACAACTACGATTTATCTTTCTAACTTCTCGTCTCCTTTGTCGCAGACGTTCCTCCTCCACCTATTATATTTAAATACGAAATATTTTCAAGGAATAATATTTCGAACTAAATATTTTCAAAGAATAAACCTCGCTGAATTAGAAAATTATAACTCCATACATTGTCTTAATGCTTTTAAATTTCAAAGGACACGGAGATTTGATTGCAGCCGGTCTGCCAAGTGTGGAAGAATGTGTGCACCGAGTCTAATTTTATTACCCACAAACCGTACTGTCTTCTGGTGTCATTAAAGGCACAGGGAACGTGCACGACCAGACCTAATCATACATCAAGGTACGATCCTGATGAAGAACTGCGCGGCGCTCAACTCTATAATCTCCGGCTTACAAGAGAATAGATTGTACACCGGCGACGAATTGACGGTGATCGATGTCCTCCGTCGACTAGGATCATCGTCGAATGAAAAAGGAAATGAAAACTCGCGATGCCTATCTACGTGATCGGAAAAAATCCGAATGCGCTTCGAATGGTATTTATTCGGCGCGTGATAGCGCGCGATAGACGATACAAAACGAATCCGACTGATTCAGGAAGAATCCAATAGTAAATTTATTTAAACATTTTTTAGTTCATCGATTAATCTGATGTCTAATTAAAAATCAGATTAATAGTGCTGAGGATTTTGAAAGTGAATAAAAATATTATCAGAATTTTCGATGGACAGTGGTTGCGTTTAAAGAAAATTATTTTAGATTGTAGCAATACAAATCGAGTTTAATATGTTTACTAAAGGATTTCACCTGTTTTCCTAAATTCTCTTCAATACGCAAGAGTTGAATTAACCAAGCAAAGCAAAGCAAATATGTACCGTGTAACGAGAGCTCGTAATCTCAAAACTCAGAACTTCGACAAACATCCACTATTCGTCAAAGATACATACATAAACGATCTACTCTATACGATTCACAAATTGGCACTGACGCGTAATAATCACTGTATCCACTTAACTGTACTCTCCTTCCATGAGCAAAGAAAAATAGAAAGACGATGCGCGCAACCGTACCAAGACAATATTCAATCCAAACGAAATTATCAACAAAAGGCAAAGTTCATCAATCAGCGTGGTCATTAAATCGCAATCAGCATACCAATGGAACCAGAGCCAAAGACAGACAAACCCGATGCTTGATTGCCTAGCTGCTTTGAATACAATCTAACCCCGGGGTCGTTTCACGTTATTAGACGACGATAACCAATTAATTTTCGCAGCGTTTTTCTAGCAATCGACCAGCAGAATTTCTTTTTACAGCAAAGAGCGTAGCCCGTGTGCCGTTAATCCCGATGGACAGTTTAATTGCGAATCCTATGGGAGTGGTTCCTCGAGACGACCGTATAAGGAGCAAACCTGGCGGACGCTCGACCGGCACACGTGCGCTGTGCAAAATATATTGATAGCCGCGTTATCACGTGTACCGGCGTGCTTGGGAACAAAAGCAACAAATAAGCTGAACGTCCGTTCCCTTTCCCCGTCGTGAGAATGGATCTGAGGTTCCTGGAAGCCGACGCACGACACGGAGACCAGTCGCTGGCATTAAACGCTAGGGTTTAGTGCTAATGGAAAGCGCTACGATTTCGAGACGAAGCTTCGAGAACGCCGTTCAAATGGCCAACTGGTCTCGGTTGAGTGCTCCCTCGAGAAACGAGGGAGGGTTCTCGGGGCTCGAGGTATTGGCGACTGTCGTACACGCGAACGGGAATCGTACGTGATGCGATGCGAGAGTGGATTATGAATCAATTAACGCGAGAATTTTTAACGACGGGGAATGCATAATTCAGAGATCCTACGGCAGTGTTCTTAGGATTTTAAATTGCCGCGGAGTACCTCGACGAAGGGAAATATTTAGCCGATGTAGAATTCAATTACTTTCTTGTTAATATGTTTCGAAACTGTGTAAAATGTAAAGTTTATTCGCTTTCGTTTTATTCCTGCAGATGAATTCTGATTGTTATGACGTATACCGATATGGAAAACATGTACAAACTATAGGTAATGTAGGATATATACATAATATGTTTGAATTATATTATTTTTTTGTCAGTATGTTTTTACCTCTTGAGGGAGGAATTTTAAAGAGGGATTTTAAAGCAATTCGATTTTAACATGCGAATATCTTAAATGGACTTTTTTTTTTTGTTCTAATCGAATACCCACGAACCAAAGCAATTTTGATCTGTACATCGATTTTGACCCAATGGTAAAATCGCGAACGAAACATTCGAACACGCTGCTCGGTGAGGTGATTTCAATGCGTGGTAATAGTAGCGTCGCCGCGCTTAAACTGATGAAAATTATAATGATACTTCTAAGAGTCGAGAATAGAATGGAAATTTTATACATTTATGACACACAGTAGTATGAGAACATATACCAAAAATAAACATAATGTACATTAAATATAATCATAATCATTAATATATTAACTAATATAATAATTTAATATTTCGTTTTGCATGAGTGCATATCTCTTTTGATTACGTTTAACATGTATTTGTCATATTTCAACGCATAAAGTCCGCAACCTAATCGTGAGATAGTCGCAAGACCGTTTCATGCAACATATAAAATCCATCACAGTTAATTATTTTCTAATCCCTTTTGGCGATTCTGATAATATTCGTGTGAGATGCAATAATTTGCGTTATTCATCGGCATCTTCACGGGAACCAGCGCAAAGCGTGCAACCACATCTTAACCACGCGCATATCGCGGAATATGCTCATAACCTTATCTCGGAAAACATTCGGATACACGGTGGCGAAAACCAGTAGCGGCGACCGCGATTTAAACTTCGCCCGTCGATTCAACGAAACGCAAGCATAATGAAGACACAGCCGCGTAAGAAAGGCGTGCCAAGAATCCAATTAAGCCGCTTTACTTTCGTCGTTATCTTAATCGGTGGCTATTAAATTTTTCTCCTCCAATCCGATAAACGGATAAACTATGCGCTCGTAACCCAGCGAGCGCCCAACGAACCAGTCCGTTTCTGAAATGGAAATACGAGAATTGGAAACGTTGCAGCCCGACTCGAGAGTGTGTTGACCCAGTTAGCGGGTAAATTCAGTGATTGTTTTCAACGTCTGATGTTTCTTTAGTCGTAAATATAGTTAAATTGCAAAGAAAATTGTATTTAAAACGAAACTTAATTTTTTAATTGTAATAGATAAGGAAACAAGGAAATAATTAAGATAAAAATTTTTAGAACTAGTTTCCATTACTATAAGTAACGACTCTGCCAGATTTCAAATCATTTCATCAACTTTCAACGGACTTACAAAATAAGGATTCTTGACGTTGGAAAAATTGCATGCATTTTCCATTCAAAACTTTCGAAGGTTTGTGGCACGTGTTAATGTCGAAATTAAGCGTTCAAATTTTGCAGGAATTTTTCTTTATGTTTTTGATACAATTCGCTACTATTACCACGCATTGAAATCACCTCACTGAGCAGCGTGTTTGAATGTTTCGTTCGCGATTTTACCATTGGGTCAAAATCGATGTACAGATAAAAATTGCTTTGGTAAGATATTTAGAATATCTATCAGCGTAAGATATATAGATTTAAAAAATCATTAAAATAAAGACCACCCTAATTCATACAGCGGTAACATACTCTCAAGTTTCGCCTGTACGAGGTAACCAAGACACGGGGCATATTTTTCCCCATAGAGATGTCACGAACGTCCGTACTCTATTACAGTATCTCAAGGTTTTTCTCCGTCGCGAAGGAAAATTGGCGTCCCCGGTCATTCCACGGTTAATTGGGAAAATGATTTTATCCGAGTGCGTACTCGTAAGCATAAAAGCGCATCGACGACACACGGAATCCGGTGTCGGTTCACTCCAATCGAAAGAAATAGCGGACAATTATCTACTCATCCCTTTCACTGTCCGCAGAATGAAACACGACGGTCCACTCTGCTACGGATTCCTGTGCATTCCTGCCATTACCATTACAGCGCTCGCGAGAAATGCCGATTCTCATAATGGCCGCCTAGCGAAGGTACATACGCGGCTTGGTTTATCCGCGAATTAAAGACGTAAATTATGGCTACACCTCAGTTATAAAACCCTCCACCACCCCTACATACGTCTATGAAACGTCTTCGACGAGGAAACTGGGATGCGATTACGTTTCCTCGTGTAAACATTGATCTTTTTATTAAGCGTAGAAATGAATACTATGCGATTTTCGCGAAAGAATTCGTGAAATTTGGAAGAAAAGGATCACCTTCTCCAAACCACGTAAGTGCAGAACATTTCTCACGGTCCAATTCTGGAATCTCAAACTGTATTTCAGGACAAGTCGAACCCGTTTCGACGAGTTAGTGACATTATCGGTGAAATCTCTTATTCTCCTTAATAGCGTGTAACCGTAATATCGAATCTATCTTAATAACGGAAAGAGTAGCTTACGTTACTTGCTTAACGTGTCGAACGACATTTCACCTAGTCATCATTTTGGTCCAACGCAAAACATGTGTAATACGGTTATCTTGTTACTTGTCAAACGTATTTATCTATGAAATATGAACATCTAAAGTTCTTCAATCACGTGTCCTTCAAACAAAACTCGATCAGAATCATTTCTTCATCGTTGTTTCCGCATTTTCAGGCTTGCGCATACATTTACATCGATTGTTACGTTACGAATAATTTACTAAACATAGTTGAATATCACTAACAATTACGACTCGCGTATATATTTTAATTTTTTAGATTCGTCACACTCGTCGAACCATAAACAACTCGTGGCACGCGAAGAACATCTTTTTTGCCCGCGGAAAAAAGTTCAGGTCCGATAAGATTCTTGCGGTAACGGAATTAATTACTTGTTCGAACGAGTCCAATTAAACCGCAGTTTGTCGTTATCAATCAGTAAACAGATAATTCCGTCTTTATAACAAGCCAAACGATATCGAGACTTAATTTTCTACCGTGTTCTCGGACCCTGTGCACAGTTGGCGAGTGCAAATTACTTTTTACGCAGATTCAATGGTACCGATCGCAACCAGACTCGCAATGTTGCGACAACAGAACGAAAAGATCGCGATCCCGATGTCTACTCTGCTCCGAGGGATCGCAAGTCTCGAACGACCGTGACTCATATAATTAGCGCATCCACCTTCGTTAAGATCACCGATATTCGGTTTAGAATATCCGACGCTGATGACTCATTCCGTCCGTTCGTTCCGCGTCGGTCATCGGTAATAATCACTATTAATTATCGAGACATGAACTGAATTTGCTTAGGTGCCTTGGTTATTTTAGATTAAAAAAAAAAAAACTTTTCCAGATAATCGATATTCCAATCGTCTGTATTTCCTTTTCAAATAAAAAGCAATATACTTCGTTCCAATAGAGTTTTATTAAAAACCAAAGTCGTGACGTCCCCTTTGAGAAACCTTTTATATCCTCTGATTCATTTATGTCCTCATAAAAAGAAACCGTTACGGAGATCCCTCGATTTTCTCTGGAAAATACCGGATGATCCCGTCAAATTGCTACCGATTTTGCAGCGGATCGACGCCATTTATAATTCGATTCTATTGTGCCAGTGAACTTCTGCGTTGCGAATCACGGATTCCATGCGACGATCGCGAACCGATTTCATCGTTGCGTAATTTTCTTGAGAAGCAAGTGCCCGGCAAGATACCCGTCGAGCTTCATAAAACCGGTATTGCGTCTTCCCGCAGTCCGCAATATGCACGTCGTCGTCGAGAACAAGAACGACCCGCGTGTTTCTGATATTTCTTGCGATTCGACGACCAGTTTCCACGAACCCTTTTTATCTTCCACCCGGTGAAACTGTATCAAGAGGATATATTGGAGGGAAAGTCCAGGTAGTCGTTAATCGGCAAGTAGTTACTCTATCCAACTCGCTTTCTATTGGTATTTAACTTTTAAGTTGATTGTCACTCCAACTGACAGATTTGTAATCTGATCGAAATTAAAAAACTACGAAGTTTTGAATGATAGGATCGCGTTTGGTATTTTTGCTTGATAGATGTTTCTTTCTGATTTCTTTCTTCTTTCTTCTTTCTTCTTTCTTCTTTCTTATTTATTTTATAAAAGAATAAATCAATTTGGTGAATTTCTTAAAGGAGAAATAAATGTTCTCGATACATTTTAAAATTGTGCTGTAATCGATTTACGATTGTGTATTGCTTTTCACTTTAAATAGTTTCTTATTTTTAATTTAGAACTCTCGATACTACTTGTCAAAGCAATGCACAACTATGAAAACCTAGTGGAGTACCTCCTTAGAATTCATGTAACACTTGATCGTTTTAAAAAGATTTGTTACTTTTAGACACTGTAAAATATATTTAACAGAAACCAGCCAATAGTCGACAGCTCATCTGTCAAAATAGTTCCTAATTATGTCTTTAACAACATGACCCTGAAATTACCTAATCAACCTAAAGAGACCCTGAAGCAACGTGAAAACCTAGAAAACCAACCATTATTTTGCTGTCTAAATTAACTTTAACCTAAAAGAAGAAGACCCTGAAAACAAGGCAAAGTTGTATTCGTTATTCGGCAACGCTTTCGAAATACATCTTTGCCCATCCCTGACGCGGACCAGCTCGCTGGCGCCATTTGTCTCGAGTCAGCTTTCACGGCCAAATTATGCTTCTTCGCAGAGTCCCGAAGCACGAGGATCGCTTTCTCAGAGGTTGGAATGAAAAATGCCCCTTCGTGCGCGGTTCATGCTCATCGCCTAAGTCGAACGTCTTCGAGGGTAGCATTAGCGACGCATGCATTACCCCTTGGGCGTAACCAGACTCGGGGTCTCGATTAAGTCGAAACACCGCCGAAACAACGACCCACGTTGAATAATATCCGAGAAAATACTTTAAGGAAGATAGAATGGCGCACAGTGGACGGATATATACGAAAACGCGAATGAAACCTTGTACATCCTACATTTTTTCAATATTTGAAAAGTTTACAATGATGTATGGAAATCGTGTGATGATCTGAAGAGAGAACACAGCGTATTATTCCGTGGATACTTGGAAAACTTCTCGGAGACGTCTTGCTGGATCATTTCGTCGGGTATCTGATCGAGAGGAACGAGCCCTCCTTCCGAAGAGAACGTGACTTTGAACACCAAAGAGTAAAAAGGCGAAAAGATCAAGCCGTAAACTTCGTGACGAATCTCTAGATTCCCGTGACAAATGCTGTTAACTTTCCTTTAATTATTTTCTGCCGAACCCCGATAAGCGCCTCCGAGTGATCGATCGTTTCGTAAATTAAAATACCGAGTATCGTGAACCAGCCATTGAAATTGGATAGGATAAAAAATTCAAGGAGATTCTCTTCTGGCGTGTAAACGTTGATCGAGTTGCAGGCGCTGCACGAAAGCGTTTGTAACCTAATTAAGAGGATGCATGGAAGAGTACAAGAGTAGATAGGTACTGTGCAAAGCTAAATGTAAATATTTCTCAAACTAGTTTACTATTGATCGATTTAGCGACGATAATGTTTGTATTAATGTCTAAATCAAAATTTGTACTCTTTCGTTAGCGGTTAAAACGTAAAGGAAGAAAAATTCAAGACTTTTTCACGTTACTGTATTTCAGGCTCCGTATTACCGATGCAAAAGGTAAATTCGCTAGAATCTTGCATGGTTGTTCGGCATGAAGGCGACCGCTCAAGCCGGACGATTACACAGCCCGATTTACTCTCATTATTCGTAATTGGTCGCGAGGAAAGGGCTTGTGGTCATCGGGACGAGCGCCTATTCGTGCCAGCCATTGTTACAAGGAACTTCTTGCATGTAAAATCGCGGACAAGGAAGCGGGACCATCCTAGGAAGCACTTATTGCGCTTGGCTACCATAGGTTTCCAGCGTTAGAATTTGAAAAATTCGCTTCCCCTCCTCTCGACGATAATCTCACGACTACGATACTCTACGGGTAAGGAGGTTCGAAAAAAACTATTCACGGAGCTCCGTTCCAGCTTGGGGCATTAGGGTGTTCAATCACTGTGACAAAATAATGATGTAATACAAACAACAGGCTGGTTAAAGCGCGCGCGCGCCGCGTCAACTTTTTTTAATTGAGAAGCTGGCATTGGAGCGATATTTTTAATCGTCGTTAGTTACGGATCGTTTGTGTTTTCTTGCTTCTTTGCGGACGATTCATTGTAAAATGAAAACTGGACACTCGATTGTAGCAGTTTATGTTGTAGAGAAGTAGTCGGAGGGTCTTGCGTAAAGAAGATAAACTGTGGTTCATTTTTGCTGTTGGGAATCAACTATAAGCGCGACATTAAAATTCATTCCAACTCTCGTATTCAGTTCCAACCGTTAAACCTACATTAGCAATCTCTGAATTCTGAATACGGTAAGAACCCTCGAACGTTGATGTTTCTTTTGAATTCCTCATCCACGTCCTTTTATTAGAAAGGAAGTACACGCGAATCGCGACGCTGCGACGTGGCATCCGGGAAACAGTTATTACTAATAACACCGGGCATTTTCTCGAAACTGCGTTAACACGTCGTGATGATAAAATATCTTAATGTTGGTTGCCGTAAAGACCGTGGTAACCGCTGTTCCGTGTAATACATTACGTCTCGTGGGCACCGTCTCAAGTGCCACGGTGCAATATCAGTACACGTTGGGTTTAACTACGCGCTTTGTACATCTTGTACCGCCAAACGACGCATACGCATTATACCTTTCGTTGTATACCTTGCCGTCGATGTAAATTTACGCATTTCTCACCCACGCCCACGCGTGATAATATGGAAACGTTCGAGGATTTTACTTTTGCGCGCGCCGAACAGATCCAGAGGATCATCGTTCGTTTCGCAGGGACGGTAATGGGGGAATTTATTTTTCACTATGATTTACCGTGCTGATTCTATATCGGCGCCATATAGACACGCCATAATTGCCATGATCGTTTGAAAATTTATGCCTTAATGCAACAGCGGATAAGCAAGTGCGCGTGGATGTAAAGGGATTCTAAAAGGGACATTGGAATTTTTAATACTGATAATCGCAGGGTATCTATTGTCTTAAAATTCTATTCTATTCGATGTGGATGCAAAAGGTTTTTCGGGAAGGACTTTAGAATTTTGAATACTATTCTTCTTCAAATGAAATTTCACATACGTTTGAAACATATAAAAATGTTACGGTATCATATCTTCTACAAGAACAACCCTCAAGACCTCGCTAATTTTTGCATTCGCATACAAATTATTACCGACTACAAAACAACCGTAACCGTCACGGGCGCTACAATATACAGCAAGCCTGAGGTTGCGCAGCGAAACTTCAGCGCACCAAAAAGGAAAACATTTTACGTCTTCCTACACAGGAAAATGCGACAGGCTCGTATTTCACGTCACTTAAAGTATACACTACTACAATTATAAAGGGAGCCATAAAATAGCGCAGCGAGTATTTAACCAAAGGCTGTGTCGTTTATTTACAAAATGGAAACCGCTTCATTTCTTCGATTAACGGTCACATTGGGAGGCAACGCGATACTACTACGCTATTTTAACGTCTTTTTCATGCATCAGTTAACCGAGTCTGGTTCTAAATCACAGGCTTCATATCCGACGATTGGTACAGCTACGCCACGGGGCTAATATAATTCTCGATACCCCTAATCACCGTTCGCAATGATTACGCAGTCACAGGGCAATGTCGAAACAAGTCCAAGAGCAATTCCAGCGCGCGCCATCCACCGCGGTTTAATGGATTGCGCAATGCGAAAGATCGATCTACCGCAGGGCATAATTACAAGCTATAACGTCTCTAATTAATAATAACGACCAGTATCGCGTTCGATTCGGGCGCAACAGTCGGAAAGCGAATCGAACCAACCACGTACCGATGCAACGCTGAAGCGTATCGGGCAGAAAAGAACTTGAAGACTCGAGGAAAGGCTGGGATAAAGGTACGAGCTTAATACCGACGCTTTAGGCAACCTAAATAAATAGTAGGAGAAGATAGAAGGAGTCCAGAGATTGAGAGATAACTCGTTAGTGAATTTTAAATATAGAAAACATTTTATTTATTGGTAAATTTTCTTTAGACTGTGCAGAACGAGTTCGAAGTTGCTTCGGGGTTCCGCGATACCTTAATCCGGTGTTGTGGGATTCGCTCGATGGATGGCCGAAAAGATGGAGGCTCTTTACGTTTACGATATTCGATTTCAGTTGAAATTAATTCAATTACGCCGGCCGTCGGCACTTGGCAAATTACAGTGGATTTATCAAGCCCACATCCTCGAAATCCACGAGGATAGGCCCTGGAACGGTTATGAATTCCTTAAGTGCGCCATTAATTGTACGCTTATCCGGGGCCCTTTCGCGAACAGATGCGCGCTTCCGCGATGGCGGATAATGCGCAGGAGTGCCGACGTACCTGTAATATTTACGGGCGTGCGTAAACATCGTGCGCGCGCGTTCGAAATATGGAAATGCGGTGGAAACGAGGAGTACGGATGGGAAATTTTAATCGTTGCTTGCTACGAAGGACTCGGGATAAGAGGAAACGCCGTGAGATACCCTGAAGTGGACGCGTGTCGAACTGTGGTTAGGATTGTGCTCTGAAGAACGCATGCAGGGATGTAAATAGAAGACTGGAAGCTGAAAGAGCTTAATCAAATATCGAGTTTTTCCATATTTAGACATTTGGATTTTGGCTAACGGTCATGGAGACACTGACTTGATATCGACTGGTATTGTTAATGACATTTCTACTTTTGAAAGGAAACCTGCTTTTGACGAAGTCCTTGACAAGTTTTCTAATCAACTTTGAGTTCAAGTTTGTATATTTTGAAGAGTGATTAGTCCGCAAGCTTGGCTATCGCATAATTTACGATCTAAAATCGACTTGAAAGCTATAACGCTCAAAACTTATCTCGCTCAAATTTATATACTCCAACCTAAGAAATTCCAAGAGCAACCTATTTGAAGCACTTAGCTAATTTCACGTCGATTCTTCTAATCCCGCGAATAAGTCCAATAAAATGTTATCGGACCCAAGTTGCCCCGGTAGCAGTAACACGTCACCAGAGTCCAGACATTTCGAAAACGACAGGATCGTTTCCGACAGGTCGTGTACCGTCGTACGAACAGATACGCGAGCGGTTTTCTTGAAAACCGAGCACGCCGAGACGTTGGACGAGTTTTTCTTCCACGAGAATCGATGTCGTACCAAAGACAGGCTCGTACACTGAATCCACTTGCGGCTGGTAGAACACACGACGGTCACGATGCCGCCATCGTTGCTCCTCGAACGCAACGATCTCATTTACGACTACGGGAAAAATGTATCCATCGGATGAGGCCATTGCAGGATGCCGGTTGGCCGTGAAATAATACGGCTCGTCGTACCGCAGGACTATCACGGTGGCAACAGGACCGTTCGCAACACTCTCGCACCTCCTCTGCCCACATGCACGCCTACATGCTCGCGGAGTGTGTACATCGTTGGCAAAAGCCACTTCGAGCAACGATCAACGTTCGACAAAAACACACCTTCAACAATGACACGTTATTTCCTAGGCGTTGCTCGCGGAGGCTTAATACCGCGGATTGAAACCACGGTTACCAGTGCTCGGTACACCAGTGCCAACAGATTTCCCTTGTACCTTGTATTTATCGTGCCAGCCGTACGACATCTTTATTGCTACAGCGATCCGTTTGCCGTGGCGTGCTCGAAATGGTAATTTCGCAACGTGTTAAAAGTCTATTCGAAGAATTATTAGGCCGGGGGAGAAATAAATCGAGACGCGATTCCAGAGCGATGGGAAACCTATTATGTCTTGGGAGTAATGAAGGGAAGGGCTTGATGTTGTGGTTTTTACTAATTTTTAGGATGTATAGGATGTGTTTGGCTCAAGCGAGATCTCTTGACGGAGATCTTTGATGCGATATGGCGTTGATGAAACCCTAGGGCCTTTTTCAAACTTGTACGCAACGTTATGGATTCGTATTTTATCTGTGGATATTTCTTTCATTTTTTTTTCTCTTAAAGTTATATCAATTGCTTATAGGCGTCATAAAATGTTGAATATAGTGGATGTACTTGGATACTGAAGAATTGTAATTCTGTCATGAATTATTAATAATATTAATTGAACGTCAATTACGATGATTCTATCTTCGACTTGAATTATTGAACGTCAATTAATATTATTCGATTTAAAAGTTAATCTGAGGGTAATTTAGATTAATTACACAAAATTATCATAAACGGTTCAAGTGAAAACTGAATGCTTAACAAAAAGTTCTCTACGTTCTTCAAATGTAAATATCAACTTCCCTTCCATCACCTCAATCGAGCCTGCGCTAACTGCCTGAAATGATCACAAACTGTTAAACTGAGTACTTAATGGAAAATTCGACTTGATTTTTAAGTAAGAATATCACTCGATACTGATTTAAACGAATCCACAACATGCAAAATATGAAACACGTCAAAACCCTTTTTTGCAAACTAATCTGAATTCTCTCAACTTAAACAACGTTTTCAAATGTAATTATCAACTTCCTCCCATCGCCTCAATCGAGCCTGCGCTAATTGCCTGGAAGCATCAACACAAACGTCGAGCATTTGTTCCCGGAACGATTCCTCGGCGACATGTCCGCAACACGCCCTGCATCGTCGTACCGACACGTCCCGAACGTACTCGAGTCCTTTCTCGTAGCAGCGGGGTTAAGTGATTCCGTTTTCTTACAAGCGAATCCCGATCCGCCCTACTGCGCGGAAAGCGCGAGAACCGTGGTAGAATGCCGCGAGCGTTGTATAATTGTTACGGCGGAGTAATCGACCGGAGAGTTCTCACACGAGAGCCGGTCGATCGAGAATGCGATCGGCGTGAAAGTACTGACAGATCCTAATGAGCGTCGGGGGAAGAAATACGAGGAGGATATACGAGCTTCGGTAGCGCTTCAAAGCCACGTTTGTTTTTAACCCCTTCGCGCAGCCAATCCTCGCGGACTTCTAATCTTCGGGCTGGTCAGAAAACGGTAACTTCTATTAAAACACGCGGTACAACTATTGCCGGACTGGCTCGTGGAATTCGTATGAAAAAAAGAACAGGAAAAATCTAACGTAAACACGGAACATGCGGGTCGGTAAAAACCTGTATTCTCCGCTGGGAATCGCGATTCTGAATTTAAATGTAACGTTGCGTAAATATTTATTTTATTCCAGATGATGGGGATCGTTTGGGTGGATCTTTTTTCGCTGATGGTACGGATCGTTGAATCCGTACACCTATAGGACTTGTTTCATTTCTTTTTTTTAAGTTACATGTACGTAGTTTGTAAGAATTCAGCTTGATGATATTATTAATAATTGGTTCTCTCTTTAAGAATATTTCTTTTTTTTTTGTCGTATATTTAACAAGTACCGCGGGACTAATAATAACCCAAATCTGATACAGTGCAATTATTACTAGACTGCGGATGTTTATGCAAATGAAAATATGAAGGGATCTATGAAAATGTGCACAAATGCAAAGATATATGTAAAACATACTTTCGTTCAAGTTTCAATTTTCTTCTCTATCTGTCAAAATAAAAATTTGCATAAGCATCCCCAGTGTAATTATTATGAATATGCACTTGCTACTATTCAAGAGTACGCTGCTATCTACCCGAAAAGGACAGAATCAAAGAACACCGATTCAAGAGAAAATCCAGCAACATTCGCATTATTCCTAAGAGCTCAAGACCAAGATTTCTGCAAGTCAATGTTAAATTGATTCTCGAGGAATTCAACCTATAGAAACTAGAAATGTAACTCGACTTTCTAACTGTTCCCGAGCCGACGCCCGATACCTTCATTGTCGTTTTTCGCAATTGACATACAAATTACAGGTAATCGCGCGAGCCGACGAGCCGTTAGCACCGACGCAGAAATATCTCGTCGACGAAACAGGCCCACGGGATTCCTGAATATTTTCGTACGCCCGGCTACGTTTATTTATGCAACCCCCGACGGTTATTAAGTTTAATGTAACGTCGACCGTCGGCCCCGTATTATCGTAATATGCGACGATTAGCGGCACAGGAACTGCGGCGAGGAAACTCACGCTGTTTTATGCCCGTAATTGTGCCCGATGAAACGTTGCACCGTGCGTACGCGAAGAAGGCATTAATTCGAACAACTGTGCCAGCCACCGGGCTGTAACATTACACGTATGTCGCGATAAAAACGGATTATTTTCCTCGGACGAGTTGATACATCGATGCGCGAACCTTTCATTACGATTCGACACACGGCGCTATACTTGACTGCGAGCCAGAGTAAATATATTTTCGAGACGGCAAAAGTAATTCAGTAATTCATTTAACTGCATTCGAACCCCGTATTAAAGTTCTTTCAGCAAACGATATCCTTCGTCATGTTTCATAAATTTAAAAATGTGGATCATTGTGTGCTCGTTGTGAGCATTGTGTGTTGCCAATCCAACATTACCCCGTACATCAATTAAAATACCTATCGTACGTAATAGTTTACGCGGTTCGCCCTTTATAATATATCTACTATAATAACAAAATAACAATTACATATTTGTACTTAAACCGAACAGAGTGAATATAAAGGCACATTAACTTCTACACCCAGCAGCTAAGAATCCGAAAAAGATCACTGTGATTATTCACAGTCCAACTAAAAGAAACCTGTTTCCAGAAGCGAAACAAAAGATCGATTAAATAAACGAACCGGAGAATAGGACATTCTTCGGCAAGTTCGTCTTGTTTTGTCGTCGTTCATCCATCGTTTTCATCGCTGCTTATCGATTTTCCCCGTCGCGACCGCTGACGAGACTGGGCGTGGACCCATAGCGAGACGTTTTTTGCTTGGACACATTCTGGGGTGGAAAAAGTAGCATGATCGAACCGGATCACCTCCAGAAAGTGCAACGACGACGATCAACGACGAGGACATCGTCACTTAGCACTCCTCTGCCACGAGCTGGCCGATCCACGTTTCTTACGACGCTAATCGTCGCGTATTACGCTAATGCAAGCTTCGACGATCAGCCTCGCGTAAAGTCGCCTTTAACTTTACACGAACGAACGCGTACAACGGTATAGAGAAATCAAGGGTGATTGCAGGGCTTGGAAGCTGGGCTCCATTGAGCGTTTAGAGCAACCCACGGTTACCTCCGTGCGAGACAGTCTCAATGGATAGTTGCGCCGGTTTACAGGGGAAGTGAAATATTGGCTAAACGTCCGACGTGGTTGGAAATAGATTACTCCGGAGATTTTCTTTTAAATGGGAGCCGAAGACGGTGCAACGTGGACTCGATACGCTCTTTTCGTTTAAGGGTTTCCATCGGTGTGAGTGATCTGCGCTGTCAGCTTGTAATAATCGTAATTTAAATACTTGTTCCTCCGGCCGTGATCATTCTTATTGTTGTTTTATTAATGGGCTAGAACATGGACGAGTGTAGCCTCGATGATTGCCGGGGCAACCTCGTTCGTTGCATTCTGTTGACAAGAGGAGGGTTGGTTCGCAACGAGTGGCAGTTGGAGGCAGACTTAACTGGCTTTTTTCAGGATTAATTCTGTCGTTCTTTCGAGTTGGTAGACGTTAACCAATTCATTTGGCTTGGTGGCCTTCTCCAAGCCTTTTTGTGTGATAGGATTATTCACAGTCAACGAAGCTACTGTTGAGAGGACTTGCTTGTTGTTCTTTTCCCTTGTATCGTTAGAAAGGAGTGAGTGAATTTATTTACAGGAGTGCAAAATCGCATAACGTGACTGTGACATCTAATGCACCTTACATTTGTTGTACAATGTACTTTGCTAACGCATCTCTCTTCATAATTCTGTGGCATCTCCACGAGGAATGACAGTATACACACTGGACCTATTATAGCTCGGGTACCTCCGGATTGCTAAACCCGTACTGTAGCTACAATCAAACATAGCTACAATCAAACATAGCTACAATCAAACATAGCTACAGCCCCTGAGGGCAAGAAAAGGTAGAAGAGGAAATACAACTGAAGCAATTACAATTAAATATTGGAAAGGCTACTGAAAAAATTGAGCATCGCAAGTGGACAACCAACAACACAGTTAGTGGATTCCAAAAGGTAAACAATAGAATTAAAAAGTCTACGAATAGATTGCCCTGAGCATAATCAGAGGAGATAAAATGCAGCTGAATCGTGGTAGCTCTTAATTAAATATTGCAAAGACTACTGCGACGATTGAGCATTTCAAGTGGACAACCAACAACATAGCTAAGAAATTCCAGGAGATGAACTGGAATTAAAAAGCCTATAAATAGGCTATCTAAGCGAAATCAGATTACTGGAGAACATCAATCGTTAGAGTACCTTAGTAACAAGAAAAACCACTTTCTTCTCGACTATACCAGGAATCGCACGGCACCCTCTGTAAGAACGACAGCGGGAAGCATCTTCGGGAACGGTATCCATAAGCTAAAAGGAAACGGGGTCCCTGAAGGGAACGGGGAGCGGTAATTATGCATACGATCTTCGAAACGATTCATGCGTGCAGCGGATCGGATCGAGCGATCTCCTTCTTCTTCCTTTTCTTATTCCTCTTCCCTGCTCACTGGCGTTCTTTATTTTCCCCCGTGTACATCGTCATTATCTCATCCGGATGGGACGAGGTACACTTCTGCTATGGCGTAATTCCCTTTCTCGACGCAACGAAAACTCAGATTTCCGGAATTTCTTCGAGGCTAACGCAACGACCAGAAGAAATTCCTCTGCCGCATCGACGCAGAACTGGTTAGAGATACCTCTCTGTTGTTGTTTATGGGTTCATCATTAAGAAAAACAGAAGACGTCCTTACAGCGGACGAGATTTAAAATTAAGCGAGGACTTATGGGTTTCGATAGGAAGCAGAGTACTGTGTTCGATGATCCTCCAATCATACGAGGTTATACACAACGGAGGCCAATTTTTTGTTCTATATTCTCGACTCATTTTTTCATGTAGAATCACCCCCCTTTTCGCTTGTACCACCAATTACCAAACACCCTGTATATCCAAATTCATTTTTGTTCGAGCCTTCTAATTAATTTTAGTAAATACGTTTCACTTATTAAAGAATTACTTCGCTAATACAAGTCTGATAAGTACACTGCAGATTTGTATGCATTTGTAGGACATCCGAATGTGCGAACACTATAAAACGCATACAGTATACAATAATAAATAAACATATCAAGTAAAAATATGAAAGTAAAGTTCGTATTATAATATCTGCAAACTAAAATAAATTCCTATTTATTTCTATTCCTATTCCTATTTTTGGTATCTTTGCTGAAAGATTTTATTTTCCATAAAGATCCGCAGTTCGCTGATAAGAAATCTCCGTGAACCTAATGACAAATAAGATTTAAGGTTTCAATTCCTCTGTACTTTAATACTCTTCGGGGAAACTACAGTAATTGCTACAGCGTACACTCGATTTTCTCACTTATGAGAGATTGCCTCGTAGCGTCGGATCGATCTCGAATTATCTACTTATTTAATCACGCTTGTTAACGCGCGCGGCGTCCGTGAGGATTTCGTATGCAAATTGACCAAGGGGGTAACGCTTGTACCGCGAATCAATTAGTATGCCAGGCATGTTTTCGGGGTGGTGATAAAAATTATGGGGCGATATTTTTTTCGTTGGCCTGCTCTACATATTAGAGCCGCGTCAGCGTTTCGACATCCACGCTTGATTTATTAGCTTCTATTAACATCCTATATGTAAACATTCACGCACGCGACACTCGTTTAATACAGTATAAAAACTAATGCCGCGCGTTATAATTGAAACTTCTTAGACACAGTGGTGAAATTGTAATAATTCTTCCTAGATGTTTGTTATCGATCATTTTGTTATCACAAGTCTTAATATCATGTTTAGAATACCTTTTAGTAAACTGAAAGTTGGACAGAGCGATTAAATTAGTTACTTTACATTTATAAAATATAGCACGTGTCGTGCCTTGCCCGCAGACGCAGCTCTACTCTCTCGCGTCCTCTTTTCCTACCTCATTTCGCGTGGAAATTTAACGCAAATGTTAAATTAATCCGACGTTGTACAAGAAGGTACGCTTCAAGAAAGAGAACATCCTCCTTCAAAGGTAGAAAAGGAACTCGAGCCGTCGATTTCCAAGCAGCAAACAGTTCAGCAAAAGAGAACGATCACGCACTACAACTGGCTGCGTTCCTCGAAATAATCGGCAGCCGCGATCGAGCGAAAATTCGAATTACACGCGAAGCTTGTTTCTCTCGGCGTACAAAAGAAACTTCCTCGCCGTTGCGGTAATTAATAGAACACGGGGAACCCGGATTTATCGTCCTTACCCTCGTTTCGCCGTGGATTCGACGTACGAATTATCTAATTATCTAATCGTGCTTGTTAACCCCGTGTTGCCGTGCCAACAACGACAGATTTATTGGAATCGTGAAAGCACCACGATCGACGCTCGGACCCTCGATCATAGGAATTCGTATTCTTTTTCCAGGATTTCAACGACGGGATTCCTTGGAAAGAGGATATTTTATCGATCGAAATTTTATTCGCCGTACGATCGCGCTGGTACGCAGAATTGGACGTGTAATCGGCGCTTATCGCGGAGGATACTGATCGAGGCGGAGATCGTAAGGATTTCCCGGTGGATAGGACGCTAGGCTAGTTAACTTTTCCTTAGGAATTCAATGATAAAAAATCTCGGAATGGATCAAACGTGCAACAAACTTGACACCGATCTTAGAAAATCAAACAGGAAAATATATTACAAATATATAAATCGCGACTAGAAATTACTCTGACCCTTGTCTTGCATTTGAAAACCCTAATTCGCCCTCGATTATACTCTAAGAAAAGAAAAATTATGACGAAACCTTTCATGGAAGCTAGAGGGATACTAAACGTCCCTAAAAATGTCTAAGAATCACTTTCAAAGAAAATATCTTTCTGCCTTCGGAACCGTCGGAAAAACGAACGCAACAGCCAAATACGCGTCGCGTTCCGCGAAACGCGAAGTGGTTCGCGAACGAAAGGCGAAAATCGCGCCATTCGCGAGAAAGCCTCCCCCGTGAGTGCACGACCGAGGTATGTTCATTCCGATTTCCACGCAGACGCGCGTTTCTCGGAAGGAAAAAGGAAGCCGAAGGTAAAGTACGCGCAAAGACGGAGCGTTAAAGGAGACGAAGGTGAAACGAGAAGATGGCGAGATAGGGGGAGGCGTAGGAGAAAGGGGAAAAGGAAAAAGAGACGAACGAAACGGGGGTGGAGGAGCCGAGAGATGGGAACGGAAAAAAGAGAAAACGTACGCGCAACATCGAGACCCCCTGGATACGTGTTTGCTTAGCACTTTTGGCTCGAGAGGAAACAAGCGTAGGATGGCTGTCCGGCGCAAAGTTTACGGCCGTGGAATAAATTATCATCGGTTTCGTGCGTTCCTTCGAAATTCACCGTACAACATACTCTCGCGCGAGTGCGTAGATGTAATGGTTACGTCGGGTATCACGAATTACGAACAACAAAGGAGGAGATGAATCATTGCAACAGATGCGCCCGGGAGGGATAATTCTTGGAATCGTTAAATTCGGATGGGGATGATTAAAATATCGTTTCTAATTGGTATCGGAAACTATTCCTTCTTTGCTTCATATTTCCACAGACAGAGAAAACTGTGGTCACGAATACCAGGTAAATAGCCAATTAATTTTACTTTACAGTTTACCAAAATTAAGTTTGGCATTTGCGATCTTCGTTATCAATATTCACGTTATGCTTTTTAAAATACATATGACGCTTGTTTATCTTGAAAATTACATCTCTACTCTATTTAAAAAAAAAAAGTGACTTTTGCAACTTTTTAAAATAAACGACTCATCCATGAAGATCAATATGAAGAATCTACAAAAAATATTTTATGATCCAAAAATTCCCTTATCCGAACACCCAGTCTCCCGATGAATACGGATAATCGAGGTTGTATTGCACTTACAAGTACACCGCGGAGGCTTAACAAGCCCTCCGTGCAATTTCATAACAGGTATCGCTGGCGCACCTAACGCATCCCAAGAAATTCCGCGATCTCTCTAAAATAACATTTCCAATCGTGTTTATGCGAAACAGCGGAATAAAACGACAGGAGGCGGGGCCCGCGAAAGAAATGTATATTTCTTGGCACGAACAAGTAATTTGTCACGTCCGAGATTAAGAAGTCGGCGATACTGAGCACGCCTAAGAAATGTGCGATGTCACCGCGTATCGTAGACGCGAAACCGCAACGAGGATTTAAGGTCCTGCTATCGTCTCGGAAGACGACGGCGTACGGCGAGACGTGTAATGCGCCGTTTCCTACGGTAGGATTATTCCTTTTTATTTTTTCCTCTCTCGTTCTTATCCGTTTCCTCGAGGCCGCGGTGGGCAGACCGGTCCACTGAAAGTCAACCGAGGTATTGCACTCAAAACCGAACACCTCGGCGTTCTTTGTCACGATCAACTCTAAAACCCGATTTGTAGCTTCTAAATCCCCTTCTTTGGACCCGTGGTACGGTAACTTTTGTTTGGGGGAATTCGAAGCAACTTTGAAAAATAGGTCGAGCTTAAGAAAATGGGGCGCTCTCCGATGGAGCTGATTTTTTTTATCGTAAAAATCTACTGTCTGAGTAGGTTCGGAGTAGTTTTTGGTAGAGGCGACGATATCGAATACTGTTAATATAAGAAACTGATGTTTCTCCACGAAAAAAAGTTGGAAATGATATATTCACCGAGATCGATCCAAAAAAAAAAACAGTTTTTGGATTATTTCAGTTTTTGACCCCAGAGTTGGGCGGGGATAGTTAAGGACTAAGATGACCAGCATTGTAATCGCCAGGACAAGGGCTATCTATGATAAAAAAGGATCAGTTCGAGCAGAAGGCACCCCATTTTCTTAAACTCAACCAAAAGATATCTGAAGGACTAATTGAAAGACTCGAATCTAGGTATCTTTGCTGTATTCCATTACAAGATTTCTGTAACTTTGTTGATCAACTCTTAGCGCTTTTTTAGCGCAATATAACGAAAATCTCGCTTATGTATATCCCAAATAATGCACACCACGTGTCCGACTCGTGTCTCTTACATGTATTTATCCTCGGCAAAGCATATCACGAGTCTCACGCGACGTTACAGCGTTAGGGGTTAAAAGCCAACAATTCCATAGTCGTCAGGGCCACGGTCTAGGTATCCACTGGATAAACTCGACCTGGTCGCATTCTAGAAACGAGTTTCCGGATACATTGAAAGCAATCTCGCTTTTGATACGTTAAGGTCGCGATCCCATCTCGCCGGCTCTCTGAATACCTAGCCGTTACGGCCATCTTGCCATTTAACATCTATTCCGGGATTCTGTGAGCCGGTGGACACGGTTGCACACGTACTGAATACTGATTGTGATGTCGCGATTAGGCTAATTAATGTACGGGACAAGAATGTACACACGCGTGACGAGATATTAGATAAATCGACTCGAGGTTTTAACTATCCCGCTACCAGGGAATTTTACGCTCGAGTACCTTTCGGAACCGCGTGTGCGTTTTACAGTGTCCCAGCTGGCGTTGAAACGATCGAGCGGAATCGATCACGCTAGATCATCGGGGGAAACGTTGATCTCGAACGTTGTCGCGAAACGCCTGCAACGAACCATGTACAGTACTGTGCAAAAGTCTTGGGTCACCATATAAGCTTGCATTACGCTTAAATAAATCGTAATAAAATATTTGTTATTACGCTACACGTACAGAGTAAGTGTAACAAGCTATGACTTGGTTGTCAGTATAATTACAGAAAAATATCGAAGGGAAAAGATGAACGATTGAAATTGTACTATATACATATGTAGAGTCATGTTTCTTTATAATCGCAATGGTTCATGTACAATTGATACTTATTGTTATTGGTGTGAAGATGTATAGAAGACACAGAAAATGCAGATGAACCGTTTGAGGTATTACGCGTGGAATGGCGAAATATTCCGTGTGAAATAATTTAAAAAACATGCGAAAATTATTCGACAAGAGTCGACACTGTCACGAAGATTAAAAGAATAATGAATATTAAATTTTCCTTTGAGTTTATACTATTTTTATCTAATTTCAGACGATACACTGTACAATAATATTGATATTAATAAAATGTATAAGCTAAACCAACAGAACTCCTCCGTTGACACTAAAATTATAAGAAATGTAATGTACCGTAAGCGGCCCAAGACTTTTGCACGTCACTGTATGTGTGCGCGTGTATAGAGATCTTTTCGGTCTCCAGTGGCGTTAATGCGTACAGCCATTATCACTTGTACGTAATTTATTATTACGGCGCGAGGAATAATTTATATTCCTTTTATGTTACCGACGCGACTCGTCTACGGACGCTAGATTAACGACATATTTATTTATACAACATACCCGCCAGGATCGCGCGGTTGCTCGTTAATGAGATCGAGATGCATCGAAATGCTTCCAACGTCTTCGTATAATTTCTCACACCAATTAACGTCGACGATTCAATTTGCGAGGCGAAAATGGATCGGGAAAATTAAATTGATACTAAATTTCGATACGATTGTACTTGAATTATAAAGTTCCACGTCTCGACAAGCATCCTTTATTTTGCATAAGGGTGCATACCTTTTCATTATGCTTACCATATATTCGTCGTATATGGTGTATTCGTCTCTCGTCATAAACGCATAAAATCCGCAGTTTAGCAGCAATCAATCTTTAGATGGAATTGGAATAGTCTTCGCAAAAAATTGATTAGGTCGTCATCGTCTTATCGAAAGCAAGCAAACGCCGTCATAAATTACGCCACTCGAGCCGATGCAAATTGTATATTATTGTTTGGACAAGTATTTGCATAAAGGTCTATTAATTCAATGTTGATTAATTCATCGATTAAAGCAGGATGAAGAGCTCCGGCCGAATACATAATAAAACGCGTCTCGCGTTCTCTTTGGAAGGGGGGAACTCGAAACGACGTACAAAGTATTACGCGATCGTCAATAACGTTAAACACATATCTGCCCGTATAAAATACGACCCACGGGGGGATATGTATTAACCTGCTTATCAATCTGCGCACGTGAAGTTGGTGTATACCCGTCGGTAGCACGGAATACTGAATTATCGTTACAACGGCAATATTTCAAAATGCTATGGACTTTCATCGTTGGCCGAGTTCATCCCCGAAGCAAGTAGATAATAAAAGAGTCGCGAGGCTAATTACCGGCTGTCCTCGCGTGGAAGGGTAGTAATAATCCGCTCCTAACTCCGGATGCAAGTATGTAGCTGATGCGTGTGCACCAGGAATTAGTTATCGAACGACCTCGAAACGAAACAGGCTCGACGCGCTGAGAAATATTCAAGGGGAATCGTTACGTTAAATAAGGACAAAAGTTATCCGAAGAATGGTACAACTCCAGTGGGAACACTGGCAAATATAGAAGCGAAACTCTTCGAGCGTTGTACCAAATTTGTAGTTATTTTCACTGTAGAAATATTTGTATATATGTATATTAGGGTGGTTCTTATTTTAATGATTATCGATATCTATGTTACGCACCCCCTAAACACCTTGCACATCAAGAAAAATTCCTGCAAAACTTGAGCTAGTCATTTCAACACGTGTCGACTATTTTGACATAAAAGCAAACGTACACGTATGTATCAATATCCCTCAAGAGGTTAAAGTAACTATTTTGTTCAGAATTGAAACGAAATATGGAACTTGGATAACATACTTTAAGAACGAATAAACTATTTAATCTAGTGAGAGCATTACGTCATTTCTGTCTATGTTAAACAACATCAAAAATAATTACAAACTTTCATAATGTATCTAATAACGCAACAGTCATTCGTTCCATATAATTATTAATTGTACGTGGTTGTCTACACGTACGTAACGTATGGAAGAGGAATAGATACGTGTAATTCTTCGAGGATTTGTCGAAGTTTATTATTAGAGAAGGTTGACAGTTTTTCGTGTCCTTTTGTCAGTAGTACTCTAAGTGCGTGCGTTCAGGAAAAAAAAAACTAAGTGCTACGTGTCTGTCCTGTTAAATTAAAAAACTGCAACGAACTCCTTTCCTTCTAAGGAAGTCATATAAAAACATCTTGTTGCTGATGGGTAACCGCGTGTATCTATTCAATTCCCTTAGAAGGAAAGGAGTTTATCGCAGTTTTCAATTTGATGGAACAACCACGAATCATTTGCTCTCGTTTTTAGTTGTGAGTGCTCCCAGGGACGATCGAAATTCTTATTTAAACAAACATTTCAAATAACGGTTAAAAAATAGATAACTCATTATGCTACTGCTATAATGCTACAAACAACTGATATATGAAAGATCGATTTTTGATCTATTACTCCTTCAATAAAAATTACAAATAGGATTATAAAATAAAATTGTATCCGTTGTTAAAAGATTAAAGGCTTGTCCAAACGTTTCACTGGCCTCGGAGTGGAGATGCATTTCCAACCACGCAATTTTGTACGATTTTAAAGGCGCGATAGTTACTACCGCGTACAAAAAGGGCGTCGTTAATGGCAGGCTTTCTTCAGAAGAATCGCGTTTCAGTGGATACATTTACGGTCAGTCCTACGGACCATTGGGATCGCCGCGACCAATCTACGTGGAAATTGAGTCATCAGCAACGTTTAATTGATCCTGCTCCACCTGGTATACCCTAAGTCCCAGTTCTGATCATGCGAGACACGCTAACGCAGCGTGTCTTGCGTGTAAACGTTAACGACAATGGTACTTTACAAAAGAAAAAAAAAAGAAGGAAGAAAACAAAATCTTCCACGGCAAAAAGAAGAACGAGAATCAACGGTTTCCAGAAATAGCGTGAGATATAAATATTTTAAAACAAACGTGGCATCGAAAATTTCATATTCGTGACAAACTTGAATCGCACAATAAAATTTACCCGAAAGTTTTCCAGAGGAAGCTTTAGACTTTTGTTTCTTAATAACAAAGTACTATCAAATTTTATTTAAAAAAAAAAAAGCTTCCAGATTTAGCTTTCGTCAAAAACAAACAAAAATATTACAAAATACACATGGTTATTAAATAAATAAGATAAATTGAATTTTTTTATTAATATACGTATTAAACTAAACAAATATATAAGGAATGAACTGTTTGTTATCCAATCAAACAAAGTTTACTCGTAAACGTATTTCCCAAAAATGCTTTTTCCCTTTTTGAAACAGTTAAAATACCAAAATCCGAAATCTCCTGTCGGAAACCGCTCGACTTTACCTCAGACTGTTACATTGGGCGATCAAATTATATATGCAAATCGAGTATCGTCGCAAACCAGCAACAAATTTACCTAACGCGAATCGCGGTTGGCTCGTAGGAAGTGGTTTGAAAAAAAAAAAAAAATCGCAAACTCGTTACTTCTGGATCGCCGCTGATGCATTGCGGCGAAATTTGCGAGACACTCTGTATCGCATTCGCCGATACAATCGCGATAATATATCAGCGCGTTGCCAACGTGAAACGTTACGCTCCGGCTGTTGGCTTACGATACCAACCACGTGGAATTCACTAGAATTTATTCGCCCCGCAAGGCCGTCCTTTTTAACGGCATCGGGCATAAATTCAATCCTGATACGGTGATTTACCGTGCCGTTATATTCTTTGACTCCTCCCGCTCCCGCTTCATTGCGCTAATTGCGACGCATAAAGACTCGCGCCGACCGAAAACTTTATGGCGCCCAACTGTCCGTCCCTGCCGAGCCATATTTCACGCCCAACAACGAATCGAGAATTTTCTTGGATACTTTTTTTTCTTTGTTGAGATTCTCGCAAGTATTTACATAAACACATCTTGTCGACATATTTTTATATCAGCTGAAAGTTGGCAAATCCAAATACACCCATTTCCTCCAGTTGTCTGGTTCGTTTAAGAAAACAAGTATTTCCGAACTCCTAGGTATTTAACCATTTTTTAAACCGCGTAGTTACTCCCGACCAATGAGTTCCTATTATAAAAATCTTCAGGTGAACCAATTTTAAACTACCATTCCTCTTTTTTCTCGAAGTATTCACTTTAGTTCTCTAAACCTAAATCAATACTCCATTCACGACTCTCGCTCCCCGAATATAAATATCTAATGCTTTAAAACTCTCCAACATCTTCCAACCCTCTCTACGTAAAATTTCATAAAAATCAGAGCGCTATACCCTGAAACCCTGAACCTCTTTCCAACAATCCATAAAACAGACCTCAACTCGTGCTAATGTGCCTATCTCTTTGCCTTCCTCACCTGCAGGACCACCCGCACGGTACTTATCACCTTCCAAGAACCGCCTAAGCCTAATCAATCCAGTTGACTGGACACCTAAACTATCAGTAAACAGTAGAACAGCGAAGAGTCGCGTATCAGTGGTACACGTATTAACTGTACGCTTCAAACAAAGTTCTGAAATGCTCGAAACATGGGTGAAAGCTCAGCTCAGCCACCGGAAAAGCTTAACGGATCCTCATTGTTGCGTGACCAACGCCAGACGCATTATTACCTTTGCCATGCAGCAACCGGGACGCATATTGAATAAAGAACGCGAAAAACTGTACACACGTGCCGGTGTTACACGTACGTATGCACGACCGCCAAAGAATTCAGGATACGTTCGGTTGGGTGGTGCGTGCACGTTCCGCGGGTCGTCAATCCCTTTCAGCGTGGACGAGGAACGTTAAACTCCAACTTCCACGAAAGGACGGCTGCCTTTTGGCGCACCACGTCCTGGGTTTCGTCACTGCTTCGACGAAAGAAACTCTCAACGCGCACGAGCGCACGGTTAAGTCTAAATTAAGTTTCGTTCTCTGGAAGCAATTTAGCGAACACGCGACTCGCGGGAATTCTAACGAGGATTTTCCTTTTCTCCATCGACACCGAATGCGCTCACCTGTTGAAAGCTACGTGAAGGTTGCTTTTATATCCAAATTATCGTTATGTACAATAAATTGATCGATGACCTAATACTCGCGGAAATCTCTACAAGGTTCAAATTTTGTTTCTTGTGGTATTTACTTTTCTAACCAGACCACACTCGCGAATTCTATTCAGATTTATTCTCTTCGACAGCTTGCCTTCAGAATGAATAAATTTAGCTCCTCTCTAAAAAGTTCTGTCATCCATGTTGAAGCGAAACAGCATACTTGTATGTGAAATATCGATTTACAGGTAAATATTGCTTTGGTTTGTTCGTATTCGATATATTCGTCATTGAATATAGAAACACAGAATTCATTTCTACACCCAATATAAAAAAAGAAAAAAACTAGAATTAGTCTTCCCTTCATATAAATAATTCCTGTCATACTGTTACTACTACTAATCCAAAGTATACATCTTACTCAGACAAATTTATAATTGGCCAGAAGTTATATAAAGTATACCAGGATCTTTCATCTAATTGTATTTGAAAAAAGATTTAGAAAGGGAGAATACGGCTGATCAGTCATTGATTTTAACGAGCTTCCACATAGTGAAAGGATTTGTGTAAAAAATAAGTCGACACATGATCTATGACATAACCCTATTGGTTAAATATTCTAGTCTGAATTCTAGATTCTGAGTCTATAGCGCGTTAAATAATGTGGTTTCGGGTAAGTATATTTAATTTACTACGAAATTTTATAATCGCAATACATACTTCGCTTCCACGTTTACTTTCTGGTGAACTACAAATCTAAAAAAATTCATTTTACACAGAAAAATATGATTCAGAATCCAATCTAAATCTAATTTATTTAATTGTACACTCGCACGACTAGTTCACGTCACGTACAATTCTCTCTTTTCTATTATTTCCATAGATTTTTCTCGACCAAATCTTATTAACATGGCGAGGTACTCACCAGCCATACATGGCGTCCAAAATTGAATTGCCAATATTTATAATCCAGGCAGGAGTGAAAATTATACCATACTCCGAGTACACTGTGTCATTTACATTTGAAAGCACATCACAAACACTGATCGATTTCACAACTTCAATTTTAGAACTTCAACTGTTGTCCTCGACTTCCCGCAACGTGCACAACGTCCACCCACGGTAATTATCTCTTCGTCGTTTGCACTTTTAATTGTCTTCCACGTTGTTTTACGAAACACGTGAACCCCATATGTACGCCAATGATTAATAATACTTCAATTGTTGAACTCTTCTCAAGTGCAAGCAAGTCTACAACGCGGAATGAATCCAGATTTTATATCTGTAAGCGATAAATGAAACTTGTAGCTGTAACGAGTCAATGTAAAATAATTTAAGGGATGACAAATGAAATTTGAATTAATTTAATGAAAATCAAGGGAAAATTCTTTAAGTAAATGTATCGTTTCGAGTTACTTAGAAATAGTGCTTTAGGCATCTCCGATTCTATTACCGGGAAATGAAAAAATATATAAATTGTTTTTACTACCATCAAGAACTGTTAATTTAATTTATCCCCTGTAACTATTGTCTCGTTGATTTTACATCACCAAAGGCTCCTATGAAATTTCAATTTTCGACTCGTCGAATACTTATCGAAGTATCGATAATTATCCAGTAATTATTGCTCAAATTTCGTTTAAAACTGTGTCGTAGTCTATATGGGAATCCAAACAAGATAAAAAATGATAATAATACGTTGCGTGTTATAATGTGACGTGTGAAGAAGCGGTATACCGAACGAATGATCTTGGACCGTACGCATGACCCGTTGCAACTTTCTCATGCGGGCATTGAAATCACCACGTTTCGTCGCGGCGTTAATAGCGCCGTATTCCACCAAATGCGATTAACATTTTTCGATCAATTTTCACAATGCGAAATAGCTTCACTTATTGTTCACCTTGAACATTGATTAATTCACGAACACGAAAATAACCACGAATTAACATCTTGAGGAATGATGGGTTGACACATACGTGTATCATTGCTTTCGTATTAAAATTATCGTTACTTGCAATCGCGATACCTTTTAAAATTGAAACGTATGCCATATTCAAATGAGACAATATATTTATATGTTAAAATCGATTTACAGATCAAAATTGCTCTCGTTTGTGTGTATTCGATCAGAGCAAACATAATTCATTTAAAATTCGTCCCTCGAGAGGATAATATCTTTTAGACAGTGTAACACGTATATCATTGATGCTACTTCATATATTTTTGCATTAGTGCGCAATCACGTGCATTTCCCCACATTTTCACTAGTCATAAATGGCCAACATTCGCAGTCTAGTTACGATCAAAAGAAATGACTACAGAACTCCAAGAACTGTTGACTTGATACATTGATATTGAACAGTACTGACAAAATTTGCTCCAATATAAAAAAACATCGAGTCAAGGAACTCAAGGAATACACAGTACACGAGAAATAGGCTGAACAGCACAAGTCTCGAATAAAATATTCACAGGAATTGGAAAACTTGGTTATCGACCGACTAATCATAGTCGGTTATTCCCATAAGTGATCGCGTGATTCTTCGAGGGTGTTTTCGGAGCACATCAACGGGCTGCGCAGTAAACACGACCGCGCGTTATCAATCGTGATCGCGGCGCGGACGAAACACACATTAACTCACCGAAATAGCGAACTCGCGCAAGATCACGACGCACACGAAAAAGTCACGATACTTCGAACGAACTATCAAATCGCATGGCCACGAGGAAAACGAAACATTACGCGAACGATCGAAATCGATAAGTATCGAATCGAGCCGATAGCGACCAGCTCGAAGGGACGGTTGCATTAAGACTGATCCACGATTCGTGGATCGGCGCAAGGAGAGCCGCGAATCGAGCGAGGATCCAGGAGGATCCCCACCACCGTCACCTGCTTCTCACCCCCTTCTGCCTTTCGATTCCCCGCTCATTTCCAACCGCCCGGGAACGGTTTCCTTTTTCTCCAGGCCCTTAACCCTCTTTTTCTCGTCGACGAACGCACGATTTCTCTCTCGAACCCGTCTCGCGAGACGATTCAACGAATGCGAACCGATTACGCTCTCGGTACCATTTCCATTGCTTTCGCGGTTTGCTAATTAAATTGTTCAATTAAGGAAGTTTATGGTTAGGCGTGTGTCGTTGTTATAATTTCGTCGAGATTCAAAGGAACTCGATGGAGCAGGAAAATTTTGATTTAGTACACGACAAATCGTTGTGTTCGTTTAACAATTATCCTATGAATAGCTTCTTTGAAGCTTGATTCGGGTAAAGATATTTAACAATTAACGAAATAATTCGAAGATAGTAAATTTGTATTTTTATATACACAGATTATGTATTTGTGTCTTTTGATTTGTCGTGAATGCATAAATATCCCTACTCTAATTATTATAGTAAATTATTGCAGCGTCCAGTCTTCAATATAGGTATCCTAATATGATGTAGTATAATATGACATTATCTAGTGGTATATAATATTGTATAATATAATATAACAGAGTCAGTACCACTAGTGTTCGTATTCTCTTCGAAGAAATGAATTTGAAATGGAATTGAAGAAATTCATCTAAATAAAATAATAGATATGATATTTCTAAATAAATATTTCATTATAAATACATACACATGTATGCATATATAAGTATATATAAGTATAAGCATATATAAGTATATATGCATAAATAAACTTTATACATATATGTATTTCAGACATTAATTGTTAAATAGGTTTGACTGAATCAAGCTTCAAAGAAACTGTATCAATCATTTCCTGACTTTCGTATTTAAACCTACGTAATCGATGATTGTTTTAAACTCTTGCGACTAAAAGAATCAGAGATCTTTGAATGACTAATTTGTTTACCGATTAAAAGTTCTAGAAGAGTTCTGGAAGAGTTAAATTTAATCGATAAGCTTAAGGATCGATGTTTGTGATAAACTTCTATGATTCAAAAGTTTTGAAGTTTTTTTAATTACCGACTTATTAGTTCGTATATGTAATTAGTAATAGGAATAATTATTAGAGATTGGAGACTATATTCCTATATGTTCTATATGTTCTGTGCGATATGTTCCTATATTCTAATATTATATAGTATTATCCATCAATCTATCCTATACTTCACCTGTGATATATGTTTAATAGTTAAATTGATAATCTATTTATGAAGATTATTTTTTAAAAACCTGATAGGGAACGTGCTGCCATCTCGCGGTGAACACAACGAACTAATTTTCCGACCTTTCATCAGTCAAAATTTTTTCAAAACTTCGAAATTTCAAATTATTTCACAAAATCGATTCTTTAAAAAAAAAAAAAAAAAATGACTATAGAAACAACTGCACAAATAATCATGGACAAAGATTAACGTAAAATTTTAGGTGAAATTATCAAACATTTCGGTGATAATAATTCAAAATTCCTGTATCCTATACCAAAATCATGTAGTACAATAAATTGCAAAATATGTCGACTTCTGCCAAGGTATTTCTAGAAATTATACTTGTTCGTTTGTCAACTCTGTTAACAAATTTTCTCTTCTACGAGATCAAATGATCTCCAAACCTATAAAAAAAACTCTTCAATTTAAAATGTACAATAATTATTTATCACCATTTTACCAGAAAATGCACTCCAATAGACAAATCCTCTGCGCTTTTCACAAGAAAACATAATGTCATCCAATAAACGACGAATAATCTTAATTAATTTCCAAAAAATTTCGTAATAAGAACCATGCATTTTCTTGAAGAAGCAAATATATATGCTGAACGTTCCAACCACGATGAGAAAGAACGGGATAAATTGATGCGCGGGAAACGTAAAAAATCCAGCAACTTGTATATAAATATCAAGGCAAAACAAATATTTAAATTACAATTAGCAAAATGGCTGATAAATGATTTAAAAAGACATGGCCCTGCAGGATTAGTACATATGGAGGCGCTTTCTAGCGTCACGGGTAAACCGATAAGAGTATGGAACTCCGAGAATAGATTTCATCAAATAATAAACAAAAATAAAGTTGAATATGAATGCCCTGTTGATGTTGAGTTCCACGAGCAAGATCCTGGTTCCATCGGTCACTGGACCCTATTTGGTAACAAGGAACCTCTAAACACCGAAATGAATCTAAATGGTTGCCTGTTCAGTGTAATTGCTGATCAAACTGGAAACAGCGCTTCAAATTTAAGAAAAGATATCGTAAATTATTTAACTAATAATATAAACCATTTTACTATCCGTTTGGATCAGTTTTTACCGTCGAATGGTAAGAAAGGAATGCCGCTCATGATTGGTGGTGCAAGATACACTGGCCGGTCTCCGAAAGCAGCAAAAATCATTTTGGACAAATCTCAAAACGTTTTATGCCACGGTTGCAGATACACGGGACATCCGAGAGGGCATGCATCGGATAAGACTGCTGTAGGTCCGGAAGACAGCGTCGAGAATTATTCCCGATCAACAGGGAGCATGAAGTCCGGGTTTTTAAGTAAACAAGATCAAGATACCGTGGCGCATTTTGCGCTAAAAAACAACCTAGCGCGACGAGCTATGGAAAGACTAAATTCGGGAACAACTAACGAAGCAGTCACCATAGACGGTAGAATGTTAGAGCACGAAGGATGCCAACTACCTAAAATGAAAGAGTGGTACGACGGTGAAGAATACACTGACAAAATGGATATTTATCGAGTTACGTTAGTAATGAGACATCATGCAGGAAAACAAAATGATCCAGATGCAGATGTGTTTGTCCATACATTTTATCCTAGAAGTTCGTGACATTCTGATGAAAATTGCTGAAAAAGCTGACCTATCACGCTTTTGATAGCACCTCCATATGTAATGGGATTTTGGGGATTATTTTTTATTTAATCGATACAAGCGCGCACACCACTCCGTCCAAAGAGTCCGTGTAAATGAAAACTCAGAAATAAATAACAGAAGTCTGTATTTATAATAAGGTTGATAATGCTACCCAACATAATGTAAATACATTTCGATGACACGTGTTGCGCTGTTGAAGCGACCTACACGATTAGATTCGTTACCCGCCTTTGTACAGAAATATTATTTTATTTCATTAAAAGTTTAATAATAATTTTCTTAAGAAGTATACATAAGTGTAGCTATAATATTTGTATAATACATTAAAATCAATAGACTATCTTGCTTCGTGGCTGCACCATGTCCATACCATTGTTCTCAAACAGTTTCTTGCAACTTCAATTTCATTATCTTCTATACACTCTGCTTTGGATATATATTCACAACCAAAACGAAGCATATCTTCGCATTCATCCAAATTGCCCAAAAGATTTTTCGAAAATTGAAGAATTTCCATTATATATTCTTTACTAACAGCCATTTTCATGCATCTTGATAAAAATAACCTTTGCAAAATATTTATATATACCGTAAATACGATAACTTTGATATCTTTCGATAAATGTGACTTTAAACTCAATGCAACATTTAAAAGCATCAACTTGTAATGGACAGTGTCTCCTTCAATTCTCAGTATTGTATTCAAAAGCGTGTCCATTATTTTTACTATAAACTCAATATATTCAATTTCATGACTATGTAAATTATTTGTGATTTCTAATAACCATGGAAGTAATCCATAACCTTCTATAAGAAGTATAGAAGCACTGTTTATTTTCAATGTACTATCAATCACTTCGAGGATAAGCGTCTGAAATAAAAGTATACAAGCTAAACAATATTAACGATAATCGCAATTTTTTTAAAAAAAGATTGATATTTGTAAATGTTTCTTTAATATTTGAGCATCTTACCTTTGTGCTTGGATCTGGTAAATTACAAGTATAAAAACCTAAAAGCATTTTAAATAGAACACACTTAAAAGCTACATTCAGCTCGTTTTTTGTCCTCATACCATCGCGAATAGTTTCCAGAATCCAATGTCTATGCTCTTTATGTTTCACATCAGAACTATGAAAGAGTTGTAATAGCTCAGGTATTGTATTTATATCTAATGCAGGTTTAGCCATCAGGAATATTTGAAGAGGCAAATAAAGAGGATGTAATGGTTGTGTAGCGATTAAAGATGCTCTTGCCAAAAATATAGAGACTATACAATTTAGACGCACGTCGTTAAGCTGTGAATGTAATGATATAACGCCGTAACGTAATGCATCTATTAATCGCATCCATAACAACCTTGCTTTCGATCTATAAAAATTAAAAAAAAAAAAAATACATATATTAAAATGAAGTGTTACTGCCGTTACAGTGTTTGATAAAGTACCTTGAAGCTTCCAAATGTGAATAATATCTAACGATGATTGTGTAAGCTATCATACGAATGTCAGAATGATTACTGCTACATGCAGCAAATGTTAATCCCAGGGCACCGCTTTGAGCTATTTTTTGACACGATACGACATTATTTTCAGCTAATAAAAAATATAATAATGGTAAATAAAATGCTGGATCGTATGTGTTACTTGCGTCGTGTAATTTTATATTCTACGAAAAATGAAAATTAATATCAATACTGCTCAATTTTATTAAACAAAATCCAGGCAACGTTTCAATTATATTAATTAACTTACCTTTAATGCTCTATCTATTGGATAATTTTTTATAGTGTTATTAACTATGTCTTCCTCGAATAAGTTCAAAACTTGAAAAGTAGATGGTTCCCTCCACAAATTCATGTGTGTTTCACCTTTTACACTATAATGAGTTGCAGCCGCATTTCCCCATAAATATGGTCGATATTCGTAAATATTAATACCATTACTTTCGTAATACTGCAAAATCTGAAACGAATATGTACATTAATATTTTTCTAAAAAAATATGATGTTTATTATTCATCCTCTTACAAGTAAAAGGTACTGATCAGCCGCACTTAAAGTAGCATTATATGCTGCTAGATAAACAGGAACGTGCGTTATTGCTATAACTGTTTTATTCTTTTGAATAAGAACCCACAATAGTTCTACGAGATTCCCTAAAAATATAATAAATTCAGAAATTAAGAAATAGTTTTTTGACAGAATTAAACACATTTATATACACACTTTTTATATCCGATGATAGTAACATGATGTTAAGAAACTCGGAATGAGAAGTTGCCATTTCAAATAAAGTTTTGGCGTATTCACTGTTACTGCCATTCTTATATGCAACATCGCATAAAATACTTAAAGTTTTTAATATTTGCAACGGCTGTTTATTGCCTTTTAATTCTTTAAAACCAAATTTCAATGAAAATCGTGTAAATTGAGACCATGAATTACTAGTATGCAACGCCTCAAATAAAAAATCTTCTTTTTTCTCTCTTAAATACTTGACTGCAGCGTTTAATCCTTTGCAAAGAATAAGAAGTTTTTCGATGTTTTTTGACTCTTTTTTCAGAGTCAGTGTAATTATATGAACAAGAACTTGTACCAGATTCATAATATGCTTTTCTCCGTCTTCTCCACAAGTTGCACATTTGTTATAAACACTTTGAAGAATTTGTATATATTGTATAGATACCATATCCAACTTATCGCCAATTTGTAAAATAATATTACACGTTTCGCTACACATTTTCAAATCAAATACGTTTTCAATTAAATAAGAGACTGCAGTAGCGTTTTCTTCTATCCAAACTTTCGTATTTGTAGGCTTACTCAAATAGGATAAAACATCGTATTGATAATGTGTCCGTAATTCTTGTAAAAATTTTTGATTCCATTTAAAATTTAAGTTGCTTTGAAGTATTGGAAACACAATATTACTCTCTTTTATACTTTCAGACTTAAGCATGTATTCTGTAAAGATTGGTATAAATTTCATATTTTTACCAATTAAAAATGAAAGTAGTTTTACAGTTGTATCCTTAATCGGCGTTGCCAACAATGACAAAAAAATATCTGCAAATATATTGCATTAGATGAACATAATATAAAAAAAAGTAATGAAATAATATAATATGAATCTTTCTAATAACTTACCTGTATCAATACCAACAATATTGAAGGGAAATTTTGAAATATATTCATGTAAAGCTGATTCCCACTTTTCAAAATTAGTAATTCGTTTCGACTTTAAAACAAGTAGATGAGAACATAAACATTTAATAAATTCTGCGTCTAATTCAAACAATGCATTACGCTCGGATTGAATTTCATTATTACTGATAATTTCCAAAAGTTTCGGAACGATGTATCCATAAATTGATAAATTTTTCTCATTCTTCGAGATAAACATTGTATCTTTTAATGCCATAAGTTTTTTTAATAAACATACAACATCTTGTGGTGTTACTTGTAATAAGTTCAACAAAGTTGTAATCGCTTCAACACTGTCTATCTTGTCACTTCTTTGACGTTTGTTTATCATTTTATGTAATTGCGTAAGTAACTTATTTTTGAAATGAAAAACTAAGTACTCAACTTTCTCCTTTCTGTACCAGTGAATTATTACATTACAAATAGCAATAATTATGTCCGTCATCATACTCTTCACAATATTTTTATCTTTCTGATGAAATGGTAAAAAATTGTACAATACGATAGGATGAGTAAACACAGATTTTATACACTCTTCCAAAAGTGTGGGGTCATTTGGACTTTCTTTTGAAAGATATAATAAAGATATTAAAAGGATCTTATAATTATCTATTTGAGTTGTCGTTAAAATATCTCGTTTAGTAAATTGCGTTAAATAAAATATAGTCATCTTGAATAAACACATGATTTCATATGATGATAAAGAATGACGGATTGTAATAATCTCATTATTGTACTTAAAAGTAACTGTATTGTCACCATTAAATATTTCATTTATCTGAATTTTAGTATTACTTAACAATACTAGATCCAATTTAGCCATTACAACCATTGAGGGAAGTACTTCTTTAATATAAACAGGATTATTGCTCGCTAACCAGCTAAGTAAATATTTTTTGATTGGTAATTCTTGAATATCTTTTGTTAAATGTATTAAACATTCAGGTGCAACTTGATAATGTAACGTATGTACTAATACGTAAGAAGCGTAACATAAAGTAGTTGGATGCAAATTTGTCTTCATTTTACGTAATATATAACATAGAACAGGCGATATCGATGTGAGCCGTTGCATGCGTAAAACATTTTTTTCTAAACTTTCGTGAATAATATCCATATCTGCCAATTCTAAAAGTATACGAAAAAAAATATTGCAAGTAGACTATAATGTAAAACACACTTAACAGCTGAATTAATTCTTACCATTAAATATGTCTTCTAATCGACCCGCCGGAATTATTCCTTCATTTATAATTTCTTCTGTTTTAATTATTTCATTAACGTATTTGTCAACATCTTTAGCAGCTTTCTTTAGAATATTTATAAACCAATTTATTATTTCTTCCTTTTCATCTATATTCACGAACCCATTAATCCAGATATCTATTTGATCACTACATCCTTCAAACATTCCAGTAGTATTTAATAAAATTTTAATTGTTGTCTTTATAGATAATGAAATTGGGAATACTTCTCTATTTAAAAGAGATATTAAATATGACAGTACATCGCTAAATATGTCCTGAAAGACAGTTAATTCTTAGTAAAAATGTAATTTAAACAAGTCGAAGTAATCATTTGTTTAAGTTGTAATAGTTTATATACCTGTTGTGGTGAAAATTCAGTAGGATTTGACATAACTAAGAATTGTATAGTTTTTACTTTTATAGTATTAAATTCAGTAAGGTCAACATCGTGTAATTCGTTCAGTGTATTTAAAAATACACTAGGTTGCAAATCCGATAATGTATGCAATAATTTTGGACTTATATCTTCATACTTGTGTAATAAATTTAAAATGGCTGTCAAATGTTCATATTTTTTCGGTTCTGGAATATGTTCTGTATTAACATTGCTATCTTGAATTGGACTCAATACAAAGGCCAAACTCCATAGTTTCAATATCATATTTAAATTGGGAACATTCTACAATATCAACAATTTTTATTCGATATAGTTAAAGTATCATTATAGTGTCTAAAAATGTATGCACTAATACATATTATTCTCTTATGCTACTTACATATTTAAGTAATAAATACATACCTTTATCATAAGTTCTAATACTGTATTTTTAAATGTATTAAAATCACTGTCTTTGTTGTAATTTTCTCTTGCAACTATTAAATATTTTTGCATTTGATCAAACATAGTTGTAAGTGTAAGTACTGCCTCATGTCTTACTACTATATTAGAATGACTTAAAGAGGGTATAACTGCATTTTTCAATATTACTTGTGGTAGAGTTAAAGACATTATTGCATTAGCTAATTGAGATACACTTAATTCCATTGAGCAAGTTTTCAAACAAGTTCCTATGTCCACTGATTCAATAATCTGCAATAAAATTTAATTATTCTCCAATTTCTACAAGTTTTTCAATTTTAGCAAAATTTTAAGAAACAATATTAGAACAATATTTATAATATTAATTTTTTCTATTTCTTTATTCCAAGAAGTTGATCAAATTGGCTTCTGATATTTAGTTTCCATATATTTATCTTAATTACCTTTCTCACAAATCTTATTGTTGCAATCCATTTTGTTGATACTCTAGGTTCAATGTGTGGTTCCAAAAGACTAAATTGGGATTTAATTAAGTCTGGACATGCTGTCATGATTTTAATTACTAGATCTGATGGTTTTTCATGTTCCCAAGGTCGATCTAAACTTTGAAGTATTGTGCTAACTAATTGATTATGCTTCGCATGCGACGTACCAAGGGTACGGTCATAGAAAACAATACCATGTCGATGAGATGTAAATAATATAATTAAGAAACTGTGCACAGTGTCGGTAACGATCTAAATTTTAAAAAATTCTTGTAAGTTAACAAAATAAAAATAAAATATCATTTTTCCTATATTATTTATAATCAACTATTAAACTCAAAAACTAAAATTTAATTACTTTTGCTTAAGGTATACATAATTAGTAATAATACCTCTTTTTCTTCAAGATATTGTGGATTTGCTTTGAAGTTTTGAATTTTATTCTTTGGCCAGTTGTTTGGACCTTTCCAATTATATAGACGTACAAAATTTTGAATAACTGATGTTGAGAATATATGTAACTTCATACTTTTGCTAATTTTTGAATTTTGAAGAATGTAAGTTTTCAATGTAGTTATAATTAAAGCAATAATATCTTTGGAATCATATATCATATCATGAAATATACTAGAAAGTAAATTGTGTTTGTCCAAGAGAGTTCTAATAGTTGATACATTTCCTTCTATTAAAAACGAAAGAATGAAATGAATAAAACAATTCCTTATATTGTGCTCATCTGTAGGCTTTGTTTGTCGTACTAGAGATTTAATGATTTCTGGTAATAGAGACAGATGAGTAAGTAATTCACGTGGGAGATTACCACCTAAGGAAACAATTACAGCAAGTAATTGTAAAACTACTTTTCGCTGTTTTGCATTACTTTGTACAGAAAGCATAGAATGTACCATTGATAAGTGTGAATTAATTAAATGTCTACATGCTGCTTCTGCACTAGATTGTTGTTGTGGATATTGTGCTAAGATCCTACGAAAAAAGAAGATATAAGTTGACAGAAGTTTACTTAGTAAATTATTCTTTCTTAAAAATGTAACATGTGCAAGTATAAAGATATATATCAAAGACATACTTTATTAATAATATCCTTATTGCAGAGAAAACGGTTGTCACAGCACCAATATTTTTCTTATTATCTGAGGTATCCAATAACTTTAGTACCTCAATGATATTGCCACCTGCATCTAAATATTCTGCAGCTAAATCCTTTTCATTACTGTTATTACAAATTTTTACAAATTTCTTTAATGTTTCTAAAGCACTAGCAGAATTGAAACTAGCCCTTAATGATTTTCCATCTAATTCTTTTACTTGTACAGTCATCTCATCTTTGTTATTACCTTCTACATCTGTAATTGACTACTTGTACATAATTCTTAAAATAATAATTTGATATATACAGGTGTATCCCAAACATATGAGAAATTCAATTCGATGCCACTGTTATAAATGTTATAAATGTAAATCTCATGCCATACAATGAATTGTCATAAAGTGGGATACACTTGTAATATAATAAAATATATATAATACTTTTTAATGATTTTGTATTCTCCATTTCTATACTTTCTTCAAATTTTGTAGATACTTCTTTAGCAAATTCTTCAGCACATTCACTACTATTTACATCACGCATAAATGAATCAGTTTCATGCTTTTTTTTTCGTTTTTTTATCACACCATTTTCTTTGCATGATGAACTCTTTTCAAGCATGTCTATATCGTTTAGTTTAACATCACCATTGGCATTAGCATTACCTACATAATTAATGCCTTGAATTAACATCTTTCTTCAAGTTGTAAGTCAAATTTAATACATAATGATTCAAAATTAAAGAATGTTTCAATATACTTTTATGTCACTAATATCACGAAATTTCTCTTCAAAGTATACTTTCCAAAAACACATTTTGACATAAAGGCAAGTACTTTTTAAAAAGATACAAAATTTCTATTCACGAAACAATTATTATATTTTCAACATAAAATAGAATGAACTTACCTTTCTCCTCTATTTTAACTTTCCTTTTTCTTTTTTCCTTAATATTAGTTTGAGTATTGTGTGATTTGTCGTCTGTTATCTTGTTTTTCATGGTTTCCAAAAGTTTGATTGTATATAAACATTAGGAACTATACGTTCGAATAGATTTATCTCGAACTCTGATAACAAGAAATTTTATTTTCAATTTCTCGACATAAAGGAAACACAATTTCTCCCTTAAACAATTAACATAACCTATCTGATACGTAACCACGTGCGTTCTTTCAATTGTATACAATCGTAGCCATCAATTCTTGCGCCCGCACAATTCTATCCCCACTTTTCCTATCCATGTTTCGGATTCAAACCAATCAGGACTCTTTCTTGTTTAGAATAGGACGTATGGAACATTTATTACACATAATCTTCACCAGTAGCATTTTTAAATACGAAAATTGATCAGAGTAATAAAAATATCTTTAATTTATTAAGTACGTGTGTACATAAAATCATATTTTTATTTATTCACGACGTACTCTTTGTTTCTAATTCGTATGTATAATGACAAACGCTTCTATTGTTAATAGAACGCTGAATTAATATTGTTAAATTGCTACAATTACATTATTCTTATGAATATTTTCACTTTTTTTTTCATAAATAATCTAACTAGCCATCTCTGAATTTTGTCCAGTAAACTTCCGCATAACGCTAGTTCCTGCAACGCGCTAAAAATATTGCGACTTTCGTTCACACTCTAGATAATTTATTCATACTGTACGAGGAAAATGATTGTATAACACGGTCTCATACAACACAAACGTAAATACGATACCGCGTTATACGGAGTTCTGCTGTACCTCTTTGATGATATAGTACCGGCCAAATCTATTGGTAAAACAGTACAGGGTATTCTCGAATTACTTCTTCTCGTTCGTACCTCGTTCGTCAAGTCACATCACAGAAGTCTGTAAGAAAAGTTCATCGAATATGGCACTCTCTTTTGGTATGTGCGAAACTCCTGGCTGCAAAACTATGGCCAGCCTTCAATGTCCAACATGTTTGAAAATTGGAATACAAGGCTCGTATTTCTGCACCCAGGTAAGAATTACGATGCGTTTATAGGTTAGGTCTGGAGAATTTTCGTGCTTAATATTTGGATTTCATATACGTATCGCGTGACAGTGACTAGTAAGAGTTCGAATTCAAATTTTTTGTTATAGTCGCGTTATTTTTGCAGTGATCGTAATGTAGGGTTGTCACTCAAGGCTGTTGCTAATTTACTAATGTTACACGTTTTTTTATAGCTATAAGAAGTAGAGTTACAGTACTTCTCATTTGTAAATAAATTAATACGTTACTTGCCGAACGAATTTTTATATGCCTTTCTCACTATGAGGTGTTCTGGGTTATTTTTAACATTTTCTCATACTTATTGGCTTATAGTATTATCAATGATATTAACATTATTCAGAAGTTCATAAGTATTAGGATTTGTTTAATAACATATTGACAGTGAACATTGATGTTTGTTATGATACTCAACTTGTTAATTCAGATTCTTTGAATCATTTTGTTCATTTTTGCAAATACTTGTTATAGACAGATATTGTTCCAAGTTTTAATTTATTATTCTTAAGTATATTCACATTTTATTGCTATATTTCAGGATTGTTTCAAACGGAGCTGGAAATTACATAAAATTATTCATCAGTTTGCGAGTGAGTTTAATAATCAGCACTTATGTGATACGTGTCTATAGCAATAAATACGAAAATTTGAGGAATAATAGCTAACATGCTGTTAGTAATTCATAATAGCAATTATTAATGCTGATTTTATTGAAAATATACTTAGGTAATTCAACATCAAGTAACTTGTAAAGATTGTGTTCTTAACTAGAAGGAACATATGTATATATATAGTCTCTTTTGTAATGCAGTGTCGAGCTTTTGCTCATACCTGCATTGGATCTCTTTTCTTCCACCTTTATTTTCTTACAGTGCTATACTTTGTTTTTATTCTATTTTGTTCTGGTCCAATCAGACTATATATACTTTTAATGATCTATGTGTCTTTTGCCGTGCTTCTTATAAGATCTCTTACCTTGGGCCCTTTGGCCTCATTCCCATTCCTAGCCACGAGGAGGCGGATCATATTTCTATTTTTCTGTCTGTTTTTCTTTCTTTCATTTATTATCTGCCTTGTTATGCCATTGAACCTCACGAACTCGATCTCCGTCTGAATCAGAACTAGAAGGAACAGGTGGAGACAAATCTTCTAATGAATATAATCCGTGGCCTTCTTTTCATTACACTGGTAAATTACGACCTTACAAAAAGGAACCTCGCCGAGAAGTACCCGAGCATATCAAACGTCCAGATTATGCTACACACCCTACTGGAGTTCCTGTAAGCGAACAAGCAGTAAGAGGTTCTGCCCAAATAAAAGTGCTCGACGATGAGGAAATTGAGGGCATGCGAGTAGCTTGTAAGGTATAATAAGTATAGTTATTGAAAATTTAATAATGATTTTGTAGTTTGTATTCATACAAAGTTGTCTTGTACAGTATTCTAGTATAAATTTCTTTTTCTTTTGGCATACATTATTTTTATTTTAACAAAAAAGAGATATATAAATCAGTATTGTACACATAGCTTGGGCGTGAAGTTCTGGATGAAGCTGCACGTACCTGTGATGTAGGCGTTACAACAGCCGAGATCGATAAAGCAGTTCACGAGGCTTGTATCGAAAGAGACTGTTATCCATCTCCACTCAATTATTACCAGTTTCCAGCTAGTTGCTGCACTTCTGTAAACGAAGTGATTTGCCATGGTATCCCTGATACTAGACCCCTTCAAGATGGAGATGTTTGCAATGGTATTACATGTTACATTATTATTGTAAATTTAATGTTAATGTAGGTACAGTAATTTCATTATTTATTTTCGTTTCCAGTTGATGTAACTGTGTACCATAATGGTTTTCACGGTGACTTAAATGAAACATTTCTAGTCGGTAATGTGAAACCCGAAGTAAGAAAGTTAGTGGAAGTTACGTATGAATGTTTATCAAAAGCTATTGACATTGTACGACCCGGTGAAAAATACAGGGAGATTGGAAATGTAATTCAAAAACACGCACAGGCACATGGATTTAGCGTAGTGCGCAGTTATTGCGGACATGGAATTCATCGTTTATTTCACACTGCGCCAAGTGTACCTCACTATGCTAGTAAGAATCTCGTTCGCAACCGATATATTAAATTGAGCATTCTAATGTAATTTTTCCTTATGTAGAAAACAAAGCTGTGGGCGTCATGAAGCCAGGTCATTGCTTTACTATAGAACCAATGATATCACAGGGTACATGGAGAGATGAAATGTGGCCTGATAATTGGACAGCAGTAACTGCAGATGGTCAATGGTCAGCGCAGTTCGAGCAAACGCTGTTAGTTACAGAAACGGGGTGCGATATTCTTACAAAACGATTGACACATGATGGCAAACCATGGTTTATGGACCGATCGTAGTAGCATTTCTTTCTGAATCATTGTCAATGTGTGACGTCATTTAAAATTTCGTGAATGTGTAAGTGCTGTACTGCTTAAGTACTTTTGTTTTTCTTCGAGCGAGATTTGTTTTTTCAGGACTCAACTTCAAAATTAACAATTCAAATTGTATCCAGTAAGATATTTTTTACGAAGCGGTTGTTCTTTTGGCTAATTTTATAAAATGAGATAAAGAACAAGGACAGGATCCTTGAAAAATAAAATCTCGTTAGATTTTTGTTTGTACCCGAAATGGCTCTTGTACCATATAGATTATCTCATTGATACATATGTATATACATATACATATAAGTGTAGCTCAAGTTGATGAAGCGCAATGATTTAAATAAAAAATGAATTCTGTAAATCAATGGCAGCATCTGTCCCTTCTTTTACAACCAAGAGCGAGTAACAATAACGAATTATCTAACAATAAATAATCTTAAATAAATTACTATATTCTCCGCGTGACTGTTTTCAACGTATCGTCGACGGAAGCAAGTTCTATCGACGTACCTTGCTAAAACAGCCCCTAATATTCCATTTTAGAGAAACTTTATCGTTGTCAAGTCGATCGAACAAAAACCCTGAACAAAGCTAACCGATTAATAGGATTGTAATAAATATTTATGATATGCTAACTGGTATTAAACAATTTCCTGACAGTATAAAAAGAGACAGATTAACGTGTGATTTTAATGGCCAGCATCCATCTAAAAATAGTTCCTTCGGCAGTTAATGCAACAGTTTCGCCGATTCTGTTCCTATTGGGGAGCTTCATCTCATAAAAGTCTTCATACGATTCACCATAATTATTTCTTCCTGAATGTCCTCAACTTTGGCAAATTCTAAGAAAGAACAAAACCTTTTTGATTTTTCTAATTTTACTATCTGCAGCTTTTTCATTGCCTCTAAAATCCAGACGCAGCTCCAAGGTGATTTCGCACAGTTGAAGAGATTCCCGGAAGAGGAGGATTATCTCGAGCAATATTAAGAAAGACGACTATTAGAAGTTCCATCGATGACGGAATCGGTGTGTTCGTTGCGTTAATTTTCAAGAGAAATAATTTGAGTAATTAGTCTGTCATCCTTTATGGAATCGGTACAGGAATTGTTTGATACCACTTTGCATACACAATACTGTTCAACAGCGGTGTTATACCGCACTCTTCGGATTCAAACGTGATCCAAATTCACCGTTCGACTGATCGTAAGTTGTTCTCCCATCGAAAGAACCGTCGGATCCCGAGTTTGTAACGTCAGCTTCCTCGTTCTCATATTCGTACTCGACCTCTGTGTTTTGCTTTGTCTCTTCATTTTGCAACTCCCCGTTGCTATACTCGTTTTCATCCGGCACCATAATTCTCAGTGGTCGTTTAATACTATACACGCTGCTTTGGCGTTGACGATGCCTGTCGTACTCTTTTCGTTCTTCCTCGTACTCCTGCTCTTGCTGATTATGTCGTTGCTTCTGTCGATTCTGCGCTCGATCTTGGTGAGACTTGTGATCGTAGCGATCGTCGTCGTTAGTTTCTTGATCCGTTTCGTACTCCTCGTGTTTGTGATTGGGAGGTATGGGTTCCTCGTTAAGTGTAGTTTCTTGTTGCTGTTGCTGTTGTTGCTGTTGCTGTTGCTGCTGCTGTTGTTGTTGTTGTTTTCGAAGTTGTCCTATCAGTTGACTATTGACGTTTCCAGCTGCTGCTAACGCTGCCAGCTTTTCGGCTGCCTCGCGATTCGGTAGCGTCGTGTAAAATTGCGTGGATATGCCATCATCGTTAGCGACTTTGTTGTAGTACGTTGTCTGACTGTTCTGCTCGTTCGTTTCGTCGTATTCGATATTGTTCTCCAATTGTTCTGGCCCGTCGGCGATATACGCGAGATCCTCGTTCTGGCGCAGATTGTTGGCTTCCTGATCGTCTATGGAAGCCTCTGATCCCACATTGTAGTTGGTGTTAACTCTTTCAGCTACGTAATCCTGATTGAACAAAACCTGCTGTTGCTGCTGCTCCTTGTTATCTTGCTCGTCGTAATTGAAGGATTGCATCTGAGGCTGAGAGAAACCTGTTACGCCGCTAGGTTGGAAGAATTGACCGAGTTGCTGCTGAAGTATGTGTTGTTGAAGTTGCGGCTGTTGACCTGGAATCAAAGTGCTTCGATTTATATCTCGTTACTTTACTGACGTCGTTAGTCGTATGGATGCCCTACATCGATAAGGTTTATTTCTATTCTAACGCGTATATTTTAGTGAACGTTCTCATCTCGCGATCTAAAAATGATCGATCAACGCTTACATCTTCTCAGTTCGATCTGGTTTGATTTACGTCGATGATATATGCACAATTTATTAACGTGTTTCAAGTATTTACGACACATAAAGCTATTGTATCGAGAAAGCGAAGTCATCCATGTGAGACCTACCCATCTGGTACTGTTCTGGTATTTTTTGAGGGAAACTGTTCAATAGATCGTAAAGTTGCGTTGCCGAGAGCGGCGGACCAGCTGGAGCTGGATGACCAACGTGTAAATCAGGTATTTGTTGATTTATGATGTACGGCGTTTGGCCAGCCGTGCCTGGGAAACCAACGTGAAGAGAACTGTGAAGATTCGTTTGCATCGGTAGGTTCTGTTGTCCAAGCGGAATGTTGGTTCCGATCAGGCCTATGTTCGACGCTGGATGATTATTCAAATAGACGTCGTTCGATTGCAGATCAGGATTCACTATAGTCGAGAGCCCTGTTGCGTATTCTGGAGGCAGGAACGTCGGTAGAATAGTTTGATACTCTTTCTGATTAATATCGTTACTTTCGGTGACTTCGTACTGATGATGAGTCGGCGTAGGACTGGTCGCTGTTCTTTGCGGTGCCAAACTTGTGCTTATCGTAGCGATATCGAAATTTTGTACCAACGATCCTGTGGAAAAAAGTAAAAACGTTACTGCATTTATATTTCATGTGGATACTAATTATCTGATTCTAAGTGAATCGATATTAAATTTACTCGTACTACTAAGAACAGGTAATGTATTTGATTTGTTTGGACCAGAGAAATTTATCTTGCCATTCGACTAGGAAGTGAAGTGAAACGGAAGAAACCGTTATAATAACACGTCATAGTTAACGACTAACCGTGAGGATTAACTTTGTAAGTAGAGTCGGTGGTAAGCTGGCGTTGAGGAGCCAACTGTACGTTCGCCTCATTATTGAAAGGCTTGTCCATGGGGCTGAGATTAGGCGCTGGAATAGTATGAATTGGTCCTTTGTCGTCGTCGACACCGCCTCTGTGAGTTGGCGGTAGAACCGCGGCTTCCGGTCTGTACTCTGAGCTAAATTCCGGCATTTTGTTCACTGTGTGAAACTCTTTAACGGGTGGACGCTGCGGAAGAACAGCGATGTTGTTCATAGAAGCTCGAATTGGCATTTGATTCTTCCAAATGGCATGGGGTACGTTGAACATCGGTGGCCGACGAATTCTAAAAGAAGTAGTTCCCGAGTGCATAAAAAATATCAGGACTAGAAATTCTCGATTAGTCGAGATTGGTTGCGAATCCAGGAATCGATTTTTCGTGGAAGAGTGAACTATATACATGACGAGCATGTCTCTTGTTATACGAGATGTTTCACTTAAATGGTGGTTGATATCTTATAAGGAGATGAAACTAACAAAAAAGATGTTTCTGCAAAAGTTATTTGATTCGAAATAGCAAATTCGATGGAGTATGTAATCTTTTTGCAAGTAAAATGGTGGGGGAGATTTAAGCAGGAACGGCGATAGGGATGATTTTTCGTCGTTTGCTCGGAGTAAATTTTGTTGCTACCTCACACGAGATTCACCTGTAATTAGGAGGCTTGTGAGCCATCCGTTTTGGCGGGAAGTTACCATTGATGTACATCGTGTTCCCCACCGAGATCCTGTGGGCGGCGATCGGCCAGGACTTTTTGTACATCAATTTCAGCGGTTGCGGCGGTGGAAGCGGAGGTCTTCTCATCTTGTATCTGGCCTCGACGAGGCAGATGTACGCAACCAACAGGCAACAGACCCAATTTGTTGTCTGAAATTTGGTAAAGAGAGCGTGTCGGTTGGTCTACTATCCTTCGTGAAAAGGTGAAATTGTGACTTGGGTCAGCGCCCAGCACACAGCTGTGAACGGTTTGTTGGCCTTTTAGCACCTACGCTTCTTAACCATTTATGTCTCCTAACAGGAATTCTTTGGAAATGCGTAATTTTCTGTAGGTTTCGTGAAGATGTGTAAATCTATCTAAAATTCCACTGTGGAAAGTTTGTACTCGAGCATCAATGTTCCCCTTTTTGCTGTTCGTTTTTGAGTTATTACATTTTAATACATTCGCTATTATCTCTTCCTCGTAATGTTTACATTTTTTAAGTTGTACTCTTAAACTTGTTATACTATCGTTTACTTCAACGTGAACATTTAGGATAACTTTCTTTTTTTTTCTTTTTTTCTTTTAAATATGAAAGAAGGATGATTTTATGCTTTTTTTAACTCCATCCTTACATCCATTCGTAATGTATACACGTAAAATAACTTCGTTGTTACTTTTTCTAGGTATTCCCGTTCATTCGAACAATAAAGTAAGTAAAATAATTATGTACAACCGCTACTTGATTGTCATCCAACTGTAGAATATCAGCCTAAATTATTCTTAATTCTCCTGAATATTTAATACAATTTAATTTCGATAATGTTTTGCGGAACTGATATACACCGTAGAATATGCGAAGAATTCACAACGATCGGAAAAGCTGGCGCACCGAAACCGGAAATCCAGACCTATCACCGCGAGTCTTACGGTATTCACATATCAACACGTGCACCTTCTTTCATTCTTTGTGGATGTGGTACAAATCCAATGTCTACGATGTATATATAATATAATTCAGTGATCCTCAAATTTTCCTGAACGACGAGGATTTCGAAAACAACGCTATCTTTTAGATCGGTAACATGTTTTATCACTTATCGCATCCTATTACTCGAATATTAATATTGAAATTAAAGCATCTTACATTGATTTAATTAAATTGTTTCCATTGGCAGAGTAACGTGTCAAATTGATCTTGTTAAATGAAGCGAGTATATCTTCTAGATAAAACGCGTCGTACAACTTAATTTATAGAGATCTGTTGAACTTCTCGTTGATTTATTAACCGAGTCTGTAACACTTTAGAATCTCTTATATGTACTTATTTTGATTTTAGTCAAACAAAAAGGACAATCGAGTGTTCCAATTGTAATACCACAATTGACGATATCGAAACTTCGATAGTCGTGCGCGGAATGATAAAGAAGTCTGAAAAAAAAAGGTATTTTCGTATTCATCCAGTTACATCGTGTTACATCGAATGGCGATATCAACGGCCAGAACAATGGCCTCGGCAATGGGTGTCCATTATGTTGCTGACCAATTGTGTTGTAGTTTGAGAAACGCTGGCACACGCAATGAAACCGAAGAGAGAAGTGCTTCAAGTTGTTAGCGAACAAAGTGGGACGGTGTGCCACATAGGTGTAGGAAAAGCGAGGGTAAGAAGCCAGAGAGGAGCGAGGTCGAAAAGAAAATAGTCGAGCGAGGAAATGATCGTCTAGCACGTATAGATTAGAAATGATCAACGTTGGATGCAACCTGTTGGGTTCCTCAAACCGTACGTAACTTAACCGTATTCATATTTTTATAATCTAACTTCTAGTACCTTCTTATCTACCATTAACTATTGATTCTATTATTTCTAAGAAATGAAAAAAGCATTTAAAATGGCCAATAATTCCCACTAACTCACTCCGATACTTTATCTTTATTTACTCCATAGTTTCAGTTACCTTCAGTGACTAGAAAAACAATCTAAAAGAAATTACAACTGACGTATATCTTCATTTAGATGACCGTTATGTACTATTTTATTAACACGTACTGGTAGCATATTAGTAATGCGATTTATTATTTATGACAATCACGCACAAATAAGTGCTCCGCATTTCTTATTAATCCTGTTTCGAATGGGAGAGGCGTTTCCTTGGAATGACCGTAGAAATACCTATTTCCCGTTAATGATAACATTCAAGCATCGACCGACTATTCCTTTTTTTTTTTTTGTCATGTAACGGAACAAGTTTCTATATTGGACGGACGGTACTATTAACATGATCTTTCAATCGTAACCATACACGTGTGTTATGTTTCCCATACAACAAGACAAGAAAGAGAATTCTAGTTAATTCGAGTAAAATATGTATGTCCGAACAATACAATTAAAAAGTGAAGATAAAAATCCGAGCTATACATAAGAGTTACGCCAATCGTTGAGTTATCGATGTAAATTAAATGCGAGGGGATATTTTTGTTTCCTTCCTTGTCGGGTAAACTTGAACGAAGTCACCTAATTTGTAGGAAGTAGGATCGAAACAAGTAATTCCGGTTGAATCGGGACGCATTTAAACGAATCCTCTAATAAATCGAGTTAATTCTGAGCGAAGGACCACGCGAACGCTTCGTCGAAATGATCGGTAAAATCATCGAATTAGGTAAAATCTGAGCGCAGCGAATCATCGAAGGATACACGAACCGAACAGTTTCCTCGAATTAATTCTTCGTCGATGAAAACGACGACCTGATCACGTGAATTTAAGCGTTACTCACCTTCATCGTTTTGTTCTTCGACGAGCAGAGTCTCGAGAGAGTAACAATATTTCTATCTTTCGATCGATCACTTGTAACTTTTTAACCACCAAGAATGAAAGCTTGAGCCAAGAATAAATATACCGGAAATCGGGTCACGATCACAAATAATGAAGTGCAAGTTAACACGCGCGATGGCTGGACGTTGAGGAAGCACTGCGTGTTCTGCACGCAATTAGGTCATTGTCCTTCATTTATACTCGCAACCCGGCGAACGTATCATCGAAGGCCGAAACGTTGCCTCCTACCTTGATCTGACGGATAACAGCTGCTTCGAAATGCGGAACGTACTTGGGAAAAGTCATTGGTTCCATGAAATTTACCGGAATTCCCAATTTTTCATTGTTCGTGCCGCGAGTACGACGGAATCGCCATTGGTTCGATCGTGCAAGGAAGTTGATTAAATTTTTGAAAGATATTTGTACGCACTATTCAGTTTTTCATTGTATTCAATTTTTATACCGATGTCTCTGATTAATGGTTATTTTCTTTTTTTAATTTCGGCAATGTTTTCGATATAGTTGTAGGTTCTTTTTAGCGAAAGATTTTATAATGTAACAGAAATACATTTTATATTTGAACGGTACTTGGATGTGAGTTTTAGTTTATAGATGGAAAACATGTATAAAATCAAAACGACGATTTAGTTAATCTATGTTATTTACATATTTTCTTCAAAGAGGATTTGTAACTAGATTGAAAATGTTTTTTCGTGAATTGGCTAAAAACACGAGTCTGTTTTATCTTCATCTTAGGATTTTCTTGCCAAATGTTTATTTAATTTTCATATTTTCTAAGCAATACAGAGATATATGCTTGTTTAAATTTGTTTACAGTTATATTTCTGCTGTTGGTCCACTTCGTCAAACTTAATTGACGTTCGTGAGAAATGTTCACGATACTCTAGTTGGTTAACACGTTCCGATGGAACTGGATTCTGTTGCTATTAATCTCTGGCAAAAAATCTGTAACCAGTGGTATCGTTTCGCTTCAATCTGTCACTCCCATTTACAGTGTAAGAATTTTAATTAAGAATTATCACCACAGGAGTATCCGAATTATCTTTTCATGAAATCTAAAACAACAAATAATCAAGTTCATGAAATACTTAAAAAGAAACAAATTATTCATTAAATTTTTTCTGTATTATTTCTGCATTATTCGTATCATTAAATTTATATCCTTATAGTCGTCATTTAACTAATTATTTTTGTTCGAAGTATTTTTTAAACTTGAGAAGAATTAAAAACAAATCGTTCCATGAATTTTGTGAAAACATGGAATACTCGAATTGTAGAAACAAGAATTTTTCGAAACGGTACACAAATATTTTTGATATTTCAAAAATTTTCTAAAGCGATCTTCACACGTGGAATCAAACTTTAAAAACAATGTTCGACTCTTCTTTCCGACTGTTTCGAAAAAAGAAACCATTACCGCGCGTGAAATTCAATTATTTTCGTGAACGCGTTACAACGAGATAGAAAAAAAAAAGAATCAGGATGACAGTAAAGTCGATTTGTGACTGTATCATGGAGTCTCCGTGAGTTGACAGATGGACAGAACGATCGGAGACCGGTCAAACGCCGTTTCTCTCCATATCCTGCTACTGGATTCCCTCGTGAGAATACACCTGTGTGCGTCGATATGTGCGAAGCAGCGTGTGTGATCCAGTGACCCACTACAGGGTGTCCCACTACAAACAAGCCATCTTAATACCTCGGATATTTTAAATAACACCAAAGAAATATTTTCGATTTATGGAATCCTGAATGATATCAATGCATGTCGAAGAGGAGCTAAAAATAAATACCAAACGATTTCTATTAAATTTGCTAGAGATGACCAAAAACGCACGCGGAAGTATCTATATAAACTGAAGAGGATTAACAATTAAATATCAAACACGTTATATATTAAATTTTTCGGAGATATTTACCATAAACCAACGAGTTCATACACCAATTGCAATCGGAAGAGGTGTTGCTCGTGGAAGGTGTATGGTTTCAATGGACACACGGTATAGTGGCGATAGTTCCTTCGTGGGTGGAAGCATCGAGATGTCAATTTTGTTCTTTTAATGTAGGAAATTCTAGTATTTTACGAGAAAATTCGTAATTAATTTTCCTGATACTCTTCGTTACAATTTTTTCTCGCACGTAGAGTAAAAATTGTGATCGCAGATGACAAACAATTACTTTGTTGTTCAACGTTCGTCCTCTAGAGAAGGATTGCGGTTACCTTTCGGGTGCGTACGTGGACAGAACAGGTATCATTTAGGTTTTAAAGTTCATCGTACCCTCTGTGATACTTGATGGAAGGAGATCGAGGCAGGACGTTGCTCCGAACGATTTATTTCGTGGATGTCTTTTATCGTACTTTGAAGTCGCTTAATGATCGTAGTTTATCTCGGCAGAAACAGCAACAAAGTATACTTCCTATAATCACCGCGATATCGATCTTCAATTTCTTTCTGCATAATCGTGATACATTTTCTGTTTCATGTGTAATTTGATTCGAAAGTGGACAATATACTGGACTACAAGCACGGAAATAGAAAGTTTAAAATAAAGGAAAATGATTTATGAGCAAAATTTAATATAAAACAGGACATAGCTAAGCGAAAGATACGCCAAGTCATTTATCAAGCGAGTCCATCGAACGTAACGGCAATAAATAAGAAGTCACGGTAATAATAATCAAAAAATTTTATTTATAAGCTTGATAACGAATAATAGTATGAAATTCGCTTACTAATGTTAATTTGATTTTAATGATACTATATCCTTAAATCGCAAAAGATAGTACAAATATTATAAAATCTACAATAATAACGAATTCGAATAAACATTAGAAAAGAGAGGAGAGAATAAAGTAATTATTCGTATTTTTATGGCCTTTTTCGTTGCGTAGTGATCGACATCGACACCGCGAAAAAAACTCGTTTGCTCTTATGTACAAGATAAACATTTAACAATTTCCATCCGTTACATTTGCGGTAGACGATGACGATCAGCAATTGATATCCCGTTCCCTTTTCAATCGTTGGTTGCAACCCAGGCACAACAATAATAACTTACAATCAAAATTACGCAAAAATACTATACAAGCATATTTTCAATACAATATTTATCACAACGGAAACACAAACACATTACATATTTTCTACTCTATCTTGACTCGCGGATCGACTCGTAATTGTCCAACGTTCGTCGCTCGTTTGCATTTCGAACCGCTTTCTTTTCGCGAATAACTCCGCGAAGATACATCCGTGAATAACGGATTCATCTGTGAAATCTTGCGGTCCTCTTTTGTCGACTAGGTAAACGCCGAAAACACAATTCGAACACGCACACGTACTGCACAAGACTATAAAAGTTGCCCCTGAGTGATGTTCGCCACGTTGGAGAAATCCAGGCTTTCAGCCAGATAATGCATTTTCGTGATAGTAATACTATCAAGAGGTACACAGTTGGACAATCGAGTAGTAGACTCGAGTTTATGAGTTTCTCTTCATCGAACCACTAATTTTTCAAACATTCCTTTACACTGTTGGAAAGAACAGTTCATAAAGAAGTTAAATGGAAAAGCTTTTCATAATGCTTGAAACTTGAAACTTCCACACTTTCAATGCTTGAAACTTGAAAATTAATCCTGTTATTTCAGGATTAATTTTCAAGTTCAAGTATTCAAGTAATCCTGAAATAACAGGATTAATTTTCAAGTATTGAAAAATAATTACAACCATCGACGGCTCTACTGGTTAGTTAGTTATTTTTTCAATACGTTTATGAATTGTACTTTTACCCAGTGTAAAAGTATTCAAACAAATGTACAGTTCTACCAAACGAAAATTCTAAAATCTAGCCTCTAGCTCGACGGACCAAATATGTACCGCCATTTATACAGTTAACGTGATACAACATTTAGATTGACAGTGAAGTGACCTTTTTCAAAAATACCGATCACTGAATCTACACTCCATTCCGGGACATTCTTCTTAGATGTTCAGTAAATGTAACATTGTGTCGTACATAAGCTCCTTATTGGTAGTCCCCGCGTAAAATTCTGCTAACTTAGCGCAGGAAAACGACACTTTCCTCGCGTTTCTCGCAGTTACCTGGAATCTCCATTTCTGATACGAATTCAGAGTCGCTTGTGCTCTCTGAATCCACACACAGAGGAGTAGATCGGGTTTGAATAGACCACTGCAACAGACAATACTTTCGATCAAAAAACAGAAGATTAAAAAATACTTTCTTCATTATTATCAAAGATATCTTTCTATTACTGCCATAAACTCTAACAATTTATATTTATATTACATTTAACTGCAAGTGATAAATTTGACCCGGAATTTGTGATTATGCTATGTCTTGTTTAGGGATCATACATACTATGACTGATTTGTCCAACTTACGTAACGAGCTATAATATACACAAGTCCTGCAAAGAGTAGCATACTTGAGCTTTAGAAAGACTAGTAGTGCGGTACCGTGGCACCAGGTACGTCAAAGAAGACATTAAGACAGTCTCGTTCGTAGAGAACTCTTGCAAAGCGACGAAAAGCAGAAAGAGAGAACAGTGCAAAAAGTGACATATATACAATGTTTTTGTTTAAATTGCCAAGAATCGCAAAAAAATGCGTACGAATCCAGCGAAACGACGATTTAAAAGATTTTACACGAACTAGGGCAAAGGTCGACTAATCCAATTACCTGCGGTCAGTCGTTTAAATTACACCCGATGCAGTTGCATACGGTGCGGAACATCGACGATGGATCTCCTCTTGCTGGCGGTATTTCTTCTCCGATAGACGCCGTGCGTATTGAAACCAGCTACGGGCTGAAGCAGTCCTGGACTTGGCCAGTGAGGCGCCGAGTAAGGACTCAGCAAGGGTATCTTCAAAGGTCCTTGCAACGCAGCGCCAGGATAAGCGTTCAAAGACGAATCGTGAAAGTTTGGGTGCGACTGGAGTTTTGGAAGATCGTAGTCGACTCCGTGATTTGCCGTCGATATTTTGAACGCTTCTAACTCGGGATCCATCCCGATCGAGAAGCTCGAATACACGGATAGATCGTTCATAGAGTTGTCCCCGCCAGGTAAATCGAAACTGCCTTTGGTGGGAAGCTTGTACCGAATGTGTATCGGTGGATATTCGAGGCTCTGTTGAATCGTGAACGGGCCATGGTGACCTAGAGGAGGACCAGAAGCCAGAGGAGGATACGCTGGATAATCCGGTATTGTTTTGTCATCGTCCAACGTCTGATGATGGATGGGAGCGTCGTAGCTCGATGGCGGATGATCGGGAGGATGGTTATGGGTCACCGCCTCGTAATTAGGCTTCTGATAGATGTCTATACTCCCCTTCAGGGTGTGTTTGATGTCTTTGTTCACTTCTGGCGGTGGTCCGTGGTAATTGTTCTCCGCGTTCGTCCCATGAGGTTTTCGAGGGTCCACGTCCGTGTGATCGTTGTGTTTCTTGTGATCGACCGGTTTCATCTGTTTCACGATCAGCAGGCCCGCTTGGTCATCGTCTGTAAACGTGACGTCTGTCAGTCGGGTCTCAATGGTAAACCCTTCGTTTCTTGGGATTGCTATCTAGTCTAAGAATTAGTGATACTGGTGATTGGTGTATACGAATTCGGAAAATATCTAACGTTTTATCCAAGGCGATTGTTTAGGGTAATTTTGTGTCTTATTTTAGAAAGTTAATAATAATCGTTGTAGGTTACATTAATATTTTCATGTTATTGCATTCATAATTATTTGAAACGATGTATCGATTTCGTCCTATGTAGTTTAATTTTGTTTATTGTCCGAGTTAATTTAAGATTCAACGATCTGCGCGGCAGGCATAATACAGGCATAATGCAGCTTCCATGTTTCTGTCTATCGTATTAAATGTTCTAAACATATCTACCCTAAAGAACGTCTATAACTTAAGTCGAAATGTCCACTTGGATAAAACGTTAGAACTAACTTCTGAAGCATGAAATTATGTAAATTGCAACGAGCTGAGATTATCTCGGACGACCATTGTTGTAAAGTACAATACTGCAATCACCTTGTTAGACCTTACCAAAATATAGATCTTAACCAAAAATCGTGAAATGAAAGATTAGTATGTTTAGTATCGTATCGTTTGCCTGCCTTAGAAAGCGAACGCATTAGGACGAGCATGGGACAAAAGACGGGAATAAGTTCCAGTTTCTAAGGTTCAATTACTTTCTTGCATTGTTTACAGAGAGAGACAATCACTGATTACCACATTACGCACACTGATACATTTAATAATGTATCAATTGCAACACACCATTCCACGCACATTTAAGCACGCACTGCTTACACATTTCCATTGGTAGAAGAAAGAATAGATCGTTTATTGCACACAGAGATCAAAATGTTATGCTCGTCTTGTATAAACGAGAGATATCTTTGTAGTCGTTACGAACATTTAGGTTCTCTTCAGAAATAAGCAACTGAACATTTTTAAGTAATTACCTTTAGGTCCATATTCCAAGTTATTTATTTCCGAAGAGGACCCACAAAAAAGTAAAGTTTCAATTGCCCTGCGAAGACTGTTAAAATATTTATCGAATACAATACGTTGCACAAACGTTTGCAATCCGCGGAATAGATCACACAAGAGCGAAAGTGGATTAAAACGTAGCCCGAATTTCAAGAATAATGAGAGACTCTCACGGAAGCGATTCGACGCGCGCAAAGAAGAATAAGGCATTCATCGCAGAGACGTGCAATTCAGAGATCTAGTCGTTCGAATAATCGTTCGAGAAGAGCCTCGCGCAACTAAAGCGGAACCGAAGTTCAAAGAACCGAAATAGAATAATCGCTACCAGAATTCAAGATGCCATTACGGAATGCACGAGTCGGCTACCAGACCCCGCTCGATCGCTTTATACAGAGGAAAGTTCCGGAGATTAGAATCTGGTTTGAAAGCGAAGGCGGTTCTTACTTTCTTTATTTCAAAACGTGCGACAGACTCCTCCGAGATTCCGCCCTTCTCACCGAATTTTTTTTTTTTTTCAAGCAAACGCCAATCGATGCCGTCACACGTTCGAATCAAGGGCTGTTATTTATTCTCGCATGCATGCCACGCTAACGACGTAATTGACCACCGTGAATGTAATTCCTACGAATTAAGCTTTTAGGTGTGTGCAGGTTGGATGTATTAGCAGCAGTGCGTGGCAATAAACACGCCTCGTAATTATAGAAAGTCTTACCGTTCGAGGGCGATTCGTAATTCGCGTTTCCATGGTACTCTTCGCTCGGCTCGCTATATTCCTCGACGCCAGGCGGTGGTCCGTCGTAGGATTCGTGGTGACCTATCGTTTCATTGCGAAATTAGTTTGGGAATGTATAACTATAAAGTACGTACGGTAATATACAATGTAAACATACGAGGGCGCATGATTGGTAACCGAATGGCAGCCTGGTTTATTTGGCATTAGAGCAATTCTCTTACCTTTCAATCTTCAATTTACTCCTATTTATTCAAAGTGTATGTTGTACAGTGATTCTTCAGGTAAAAAAAAAAAAAAATAGATTGAAATGGTTAAAGAACTCGATCTTTCTCTCCTGATCTCGAACATCTCCAGTAACAACAGACAAGAGCATTGCTCTGACACCAAATACACTTGCATTTATATCGAGTTATCAACCACTTTTGCGTATTTCAATACTCGGAGCAAGCAAGACTAGCGGAGAAAACACTGTGTTTTTTCACGATAATTCATAGTAATCGTACTGGAAAGATTTGTAACAAAAAGGGGATACACGACGCGATGTGGTCGATGAAAAAATATACAGTCGTACAGATTGTCGAAATGAAAGAATATTTCTTGCGTTCGTGTTTTTGAATACTTACCAGTTTCCGGCGGATGATCGTAAGCATAACCATGGTGAGGCGGTTGCGGAGGGTATGCGGCATTCTTCGCGATAGTCCGCCCCAAAGATGTGATCGCATCCCCCGTCGTAATAATCATTTTGCTTTTCGACGAAATAAGGTAACCACTTCCCTTGATAAGCTGACCTTTCAAAGCAATCACACCGCCACTTATGGCTTTTACCGCTTGCATTAATGTGCTAATGATCGCCTTTTTGAAGTCCCAAACGTCGAACGCCTTATCGCCGTACTATTATAGAAAAATTCGATTAACCAATACCACGCGTGTGCAAATCAATAGAAATTGCGATTTTAATCTACACTTTATTGAATATTATGAATTGCTCCATACAGCATTGATTATTATAAAGAGGCTTTATTCTAATATATATTTATGTCTTAGAAGTAATTGTGCGTCATCTGTCCCCATTCTTCGCGTAGCTGGCATTTGATTCATACATAACGGCGCCAGTGCAAAAGTTTCAATTGATTCCTATCGAAAGTGTGATATAAACGGTAATTTCAGTTTTCTTATTCGGTATTATTTTCTTTCGTCGCCGTATCAACGTTTCATAAGATCCAGATTCCGTCCAGGTTTGAACTAGGATGGCAGTATATAACGATTAACCTGTTTCACTCGACGATTAAACATTAATGATTAGTTAATCACTTGAATAATCGTGACATCGAGTTATGTTCATTCGGATAATCCTTACCACTGAACTAATTCGACTGGATCTTACGACAGGTGTAAAAAGTACCGTTTTCATTGCGATCGCGTAAAACGTTACTATCGCATTGAATGACACGTCATTGTTGTTCTCTTTTTTTATACCTTTTCTTATTTGTTGTGAAAACCTTGCTCCGCCAGCGTTTAAATAAGAGGCGCTCCGTGACGAAAACCAGCTTAGATTTCCCTCCTTAATTGCAACCTCGACGACCCACATAATAGTTTTCTTTCGTGCGGTTAATATTGATATATCATTTGTACTACGATCCTACGTAAACTACACTATTCTAGGATTCTTCCTTCGCTAAAGGTAAATAGTTATCGAATTTTAATTCGTTAGTTCGTTCAGATAATTCCAAAACTGCGTCTATACATTAATCGCGGGAACTTCTGACGTTTCGAAGAAGTTATATAAATATTAGTATCGATTCGTATTACACGCGTTAAAATATAAAACTCTTCGCGTCCGCGAATTGACTTTCATTCGCAGAAGGTTGCATTAACATTTTCTATGGATGAAATCTTATCGATATCAGCGTTCCCAATCGTTGCTCGTTTTCGCGCGTTCAGACTTCCGTCGACAAGTAAAATTAATACATTCTATAATCTCGACAACAAAGCACAAGCTGCGCTTTTGTCTGTTGCTGTGCAACAAGAAGTTCCCCGTATAGATCACCGCCTTTCGTCTCGCCAAAAAATATCGAGAACCTTTCGCTACTCGTTACAGTGTTTCTCAAACTTCATCTAGACTAAGAGAATACGCAGACGTAGAATTATTGAAGTAGAAGTAAATTATTGTTCTTTAATATGTTTTTAAGCTGTTTTATGGAAACTTGTATATATGTACGGAAAATTATTCCTTATTTAAATTTCTTTTACGTTATCTATTAAGGCGATATACGAATTTAGCTGTCTTGTATGTGGCTTTTTAGAATTTGTTTACAAGTGTACTTAATAATACAATAATTCCTGTTATTGTACATTATTCAATCGTGACATTTAGTTTGCCCGTGTCTTCTAGTAAAGAAAACTATATGAAAATCTTTCCTATTTCGTTACAATACGTTTAAATCTTTTTTTCACGGTGTATAGCCACGATCAGGGACACTCTCTGATTTTGATAAAACTTTGCAGGTTTGTAGTTTGGCCAAAAATAACGTCAGATATTTCTTTTTTATTTCTAAATAAATTCCGTATCGTTTTTGGCGGAAAATAGTCATTCTTGTTACGTATACAAAATTAACATTATCTATTGCTTACAATGCAATTCATAGTGGTAATCTTCAGCTAATTGTAAATTTAAACTAAAAACTCCTCAAGGTGTATCCTTTCCTTAAAGAATTATAAAAACATAAGCAGCGCAAGATTGTCTGTAGCAATTTATTCATTTCATTCCTATCGAAACTCTATAAAGAACATTTTGAGATAAATACATATCCCATTCGACTCTTCTTACAAACCTGCAAAGATATCCTTTACGAGCGCCATCTTTGCGGATCACAGTTTGAGAAACACTGATCAGAAACCTAATCGAACCGATGTGCTCTGCTCGAGCCCGTTGTCGTCGCACGTAAAGTAGCCTCAAGTTTTGCGAATAATTACATAGTTACCGAATAAACTTGTCCATATTCTGGCTTGTTCTGGTTACCCGAAGAAGCCGAGCTCGATGAGGAACTCGCGTCCGACGCACTCGAAGCTGAGATCGAGGACGAACCTTTCGATGCACTGCTCGATGCACTGACGATACCGCCAATTATACCTTTGGCTATACCGCCAATCAAGCTCCCCGATCCCTTTATAATCGATCCAGAATCGGATCCAGACGACTGGGGTGGCCCGTACTGTCCATCGGTGGGCTCCGGCCCGTATCCTCCGTATTCCTCCGGCGGTTGTCCTCCACCAGGTGGTGCCTCGTATCCGTACCCCTCGTATCCGTCACGTTTCGTCCCGTAACCACCCTTGGACCTCTTTCTCCTCTCCTGCATCAGCGCCATGTACTTGGGGTTCGCCAGCAGTTCGATCACCGCTTCGCTTCCGCCCATTCGTTTCGCGATGTCCTTCTGTAAGTTCTCGGGCAGGATCTGATAGATCTCGAAGGCCATCTGCCGCTCTTGGAGCTCCGTCTTGGGATCCTTCGCCCCGGTCTCGAGGAACTGCCATTGCTCGTCGGACGCACCTTGGTCCGACGAAGACCTCCTGTACGGCGCCAAGCGTTCCAATTGCGCTGACGCGCGTGCCAACAGATCTTTCTCACCTGATTCCGTGCTCTCCGACGAGACGACGACGATCGAATAGCAGGCCAGTGCAAACAGTTGCGCCAACTGAAACCCATCGATATGCCGTCAGGGTAATTTCGCGTTCAGCCGATCACTATTTGCAATCGGAAGTAGGAATTTTGATGGAATTTAAATACGACGTAGTCCGCGTGACGCGTAATTGGGAGGAGTTTAAGTTATGCTGTGGTTTGATCTGTTGAGGAAGTACAGGGCAGTGGAAGAGAGGTGTGCAAATAAAGTTTTGTCATCGAAACTACCGACCGTATCGAGTTGTCTTGTTTCTATTCTCATCAAGGATTGGCCTTTTGAACTAAAGTAGTTCAATCGTAAAGTCGTTTTCGCGTTGAAAACGTTATGAACGGGTTTACTTTGCACCATCTGCTTTTAAAGGTCGAGAACGAATTGCACGAATCCTTTTGTTTATCATTGCTGTTAAAGTAAATCGACTAATACCACCTAGACTAGGAGTCGGTGTACCGTGTACGTGTGATTATCTTTTGTTCCTTCCTTCTGTGTGCACGTCTTACAATTAGCTAAAAGCCACGTCTTTTGTGTTTTACCTTTTGTATTTCCAAACTTTTCATTTTGTCTAATATATCGAGTGTATTTGATAGCATCAGCTTTGTTTTCTTTCGGTATTTTCCAACAATTTCCCTTAAAAAATCTCTCCACAAGCCAGGCATCGAAAGAAACTTTCAAACAGAACTTTGCAGAACATTAAACTTGAATATAGGAAATAGGAATAATCTCCGATTAAATCGAAGGAGAATGAAATAATAACTCGGAAATCCTAATAAACATCGCTTGGAATCTATTTGTCGCATTTCATAGTATTTCTCAGAGATAATTCCAACCGAGAACCGCTCGTCGTCATGTCTGTGCTCGTTAAGTTATTATCGAAACAAGCTCGATGGCTTATTGATGTCCCCACGGTAATTTCAGTTCCGAAGTGAATTTCATGCGTCCTAACTGTACGGCGATCGATGGTACTTGCCCATGACAAATTAGCTACGACGAAATGTTGTAATATATCCGTGAGTTTGCAAATCAGTCGTGCATGTAGCGTAGGAACGTGAATCCAGCAAGTGGAGCAGTTCTTGGTGAAAGTAACACTAGGACGAGCGCGGTGCAGGGTTCCGCTTTAGAAGATGTCCGTGTGTGTGACCGCAACAAACGGTGATCTTGACAGAAAATTGCTGGTTTCACGAGTGGTATCGAAGGAAAAGGAAAAGAAGAAATTGACGACGACTGGCACATAAAACGATGAAAAACATCTACACGTATTGAAAGTCGATGACACATATATTTAATAAAACGATGAGTGATGGGCAAACAAACAAGTCTATCCGTTCGTTAGCAAGAAAACAAAACTGTATAAACGTGTTCGTTCTGATCTTCGTCTAAACGAATAGCGATATATCTACGAAAACGTAAGGATAATTCAAAGAACATGAGACATATCGAATGCAATTAGCATGGACAAATGTGATCGACGACAAGCTTCAATTTATATTTAATGATGTATTAATATAATAAATACGATGAATAAACTTCTAAGTAAGTAAAGCTAATTTTGTTAGTAATTGAATATATTTAAATATAGAAAGTAACATAGCATAACATTAAATATTGAAATCCAAGAAAGAATAATAATTGGTAATTGTGATAATAATGTTTCTATTATACAATGTAATGTAGTTTAAATATCAGTGTACTGTGACGAATAGAACTACGGATTTTAAGAAATTCCGATTATTTGAAGAATTTCTCATTCGTATACTTTTATTACTTCGGTAACTGGTTCTTCTTCGTGTGTACACTGAAAGTGCAACTAATTTAAACTCGTTCCTCCATACCAGCGGCGCACAAAGTCCGGCTTGTGAAGTATATTTTAAGCAAATTCAAACATCCATGCGGAAGGAACGAAGGCATAATTGTTGGTATAATTAAACAAATTTAACTTAAATTTGTGTGGAAGATTTTCAATTTGAAACACGAATAAGAATATAATCGATTGAACGATAAAAGTCAGAATACTATTATGCAACTTTCTACAATTTTATTCGGGTCAAATTCTATCTAATCTAAAGAAACCTTGTATTCGAGGACTAAAATCAGTTTCATGTACGTTTTTTTATCTCAAGAAGCCAATCGAAGTACGACTACCTTAATAAAATCCTTTTACATAAGTTTGCCAATTACCTAAATTTAAATATATTATTTTATCTTCGTTCTGGTATGTAACTCGGGCTGCTGACAATTTTATTTTATTTCGTTTAGCCTAGTAATGAGAAAGGTTGTGGTCCACTGCTCTATACAATCACTTCACAGATTAAATAGAAATCTCGAATTTAAGTTTCCTCGCGAGAAATCTGTTTAATTGCAGGGGAAAAATATATATCTGGAATCCTAAGAAATTTTCATTCATTACGCACTCAACTGCCCTCGTTTTGTACTGTTATTACTCATAAAAGTGAAAATTGTCTGCGACCGTGTTACTCTCAATTGCTTTTTCGCAAACTGACAGCGTGGAAATAGGCACGCGAAGAAGAAGTAACAAAATTCAACGGTGTGTGGTTTTTAGAACAATTCTTGATACGCTATACAGAATAGACGAAGAAAAACATCATTTCGAGCCATTGTGTACATTATCAACGTTCTTTCGTCGTTAATTTTATCTGCCCTTCTTGTTTATGTAATTTTTTTTCTTTTCCCAGCACATTAGTTTTACATGGAATGATACTTTTTTAAGTGACTTGCGATATAAAATTTCTTTGACGATTAATATTGACACATTTTTACTTCTAATAGATTTTAAAGGTGACTCAATACATATACTTGAAATCTCGTGAATTAAATTAGTTTGCGGTATAGACTGCAGTGATTGGTTTTGGTTGATTAAAATCATTATCAACATATATATATCGACGTAATAAAGCATTATTCGATTGCAAGACAAATACGTTTACTTCTACCGAGCTTACAATCACTTTAAAAATGTTCTTCGTTCTTTTTTCTTTAGACGAGGTTTCATAAATTTCATCTAGGACTCCCTGGAGGTGTAATGCACCACTGTGAGGTTCAATTTATACTCGCGGTCAATCAAGTCATCAAACGCGGTCATCAAACTATTAGTGCAGAGCGTCGAGCTTAATTATTTCCGCATTTTTGGGATAATCGGTTCGCGAAAAGGGAGTTTCCACGGTCGGAGGAAAGTGATCAAAGCGTCCTTGGTCTTGCACTTGATAGAGTCAACGTTCGACCCAGTTACCATACGCTCTTACACGAACCGTTCAGACTTGTACGCTCGTCACGATTTCTAAAAAACGTCAAGCAAGCCGGTAGACAGCAGAAACATCACCCCAACTGAAACTGCGCGATCCTTTCGAAAGAAAGGTATTCCACGAGGTAAATTGAAGAGATCGCTTCCGGTTATCGAGACGGTCCAAGCTGATGACTTTCATCGCTGGCTCAACTTTCTTTGCGCTTTAACGCGTTCGTTGGACCCCTCAAATTCTACTCCGTATGAATTTATTCAAATTAATACCGACTTTCACGAAAATCGCTGCCCGTTTCATTGGCGAATCCACGGAAAGGCGGGAGTGCGGCTTGCTCGTCTCCGCACATCGACTTTCATATAAGGCGATTCGATGATCGCGTAATTTACTCATCAGAAATGGTCAAGATTCCAGATAATAACTATGGAATAACGAATAAAAGATACAAATGATGTTCAATTTGTTAATATTTCGTTCAATGTTGGAGTTTCAGCGAGACAGTTTATTTGAGTATTAAGTGTGCGAATAAATTCCTGAAGTGATTTTTTATTTCTCATCTATTATTTCATTAAAATTTTGCCAATCGTTGATGCATACTTCGATCGGTGTTCAAAATAATAATACATAAAACAAGATATATATCCTTTCGTGTCATTTTGTTCTCCGAAAGAAAAATAACTATTAAAATCATATAACAGACAAAAAATCAGTCATGAATAGAAGAGACGACGTTAACGAAGATGTCGATAATTAAAGACTCGGACACTCCGAAGAAGATACGAGGGAAGAGCATTCTCGTTTGTGAGTCATCCTCCATTGCACTTTTACCTTCGTGCGAAGATCAAGGGGAGTCAGAGTAACGATTTCTCCATTGTTGTGTGTATAAATACCCGCGAGGGTTTACAAACGTGTTTCACTTTCACATGGATGATAAACTCTCGATCAGACCGCAGGAAACGAACCACAGAATGAAACGGCAGCTAGACCCCTATCGATTCTCACGATGGAATGAAATTGACCTTGTAAGACAAGGAAACAGCCGAAAATCTTTAATTACGAAGCAAATTGGAAAGCTGGCGTGCCCGAACCCGATGGATGGAATTTCGACAGGGAATATTGACACTTCACACGTGGACCGTGAGGAATTCTGAGCACAATGGTCTTGGAACGCGTACCTTCATGGTTGACTTTCACGGTAGATCGGTAAAAGGATCACGGCACTCTCACTGAACTCACTGGCCATCGCCAACGAGTATTTCCTCTCTTTATACCGACTCCCACCTTTTTAGTGTTGCAGGTGAATGTCACACGGTGGTCCGAAATCATAAAAACGCGATCGAAAATCAAATTTTCCATCTGTTCGCTAGTCTACAAAATTTCAGCGACACGTATGGATAACCGGTCGTTCAGAATTTTGATATAAGCGTTCGAAATGGGAAAGAATCGTTCATTTCGAAAGGTCCGTGTTTTCTTACGATACTGGCACACTTCGAGTAATTGACTCTTGCTGAAGGATAGGATTGATCGGAGTTGAATGATGTAGTATCGAAGACGGTGTTCTCGGTTATTGATACGCATACGCATTATTCGTGAAATTACATTTTAACATTTCCAAAAATATAATTCAATCTCCAAACATAAGTTCAATTGCTACTGTAAAGGGAGGATTGCTCACAGGTTAAATTCAGATGGGTATTATTTGGAATCTAATTAAAATAACAACGGAAAACTTTTATCTCTTTACTAGAGTTTGTAGGAATTACAGAAAATTCTTTGCTCCCGGTACGTAAACAGCTGATGCCCCTCGAATTTAACAAAATAATTTCGAAAAGTTGAACAGCGGAAACAGTGTATGGTTTATTAGTGAAAGTTGGATCTTTCTACGAGTTGTTTACCTACAGGTATCCTTTTGGAAAATTTCTATTCGTAAAAATGAAAGGAACATAGTAAATAAAGATATTCAATTCGACTCTGGTACATAAGTGCCGATCGTGTACTGAAAATTAATATGTGCAATCTTGATTCGTCCATTAGAGTATGAAACGAAAGAGATGCTATGTCAATATACCGCATTCTTTCGGTGTTTTTTCTTCGTTTACTTTCGTACTTCTTTCCGGGTACAACTTTCGCTTTACATTTATGTATTATTTATTTTGTAATCATCGTGCGTAATGCAATTTTACATTTCTTGCATTTCTGGCGTTCGAAGCATTGAATGAATATTAATTCAGAATATTTTGGTTTGGTCTAGGTACAGACAAGAGAAGTAGAATGTTCGCCACGTTTTATGCTCCTATTTAATGAAAAATAAAGAAATACAAGCCGAATATTATTTTTAGTACTGAATTGGCTGACTTAGGACGTCCTATTCTATTTACGTGGTTTCAGTACTTGCTTGTTTATTCGAAACAATTTGCAGAAAGTTTTAACAATACAGATATTTTCAATTCAAATTGTAAAAATTTGTCTGTTTACAAAATAATAATAATAATAAATAGTAACTAGTATGCCATTCGTGTGTACGTAAATAAATATTTTATAAGTCACGCGAATGTATCATTTGATCTCCAACAAGAACAAAAAGATACTTTATCACCGAATAGTAACTAAATCTATACGATAGCATAAAACGCTCATTTCACGTAAGTGCCTATATTTTACACACGTTTGCATGTGTTTCTATTGTTTATATAGGTGCATAAAGTGCATAAAATCTGTAGCCTAACGGTAACACTTGATCGTCTAATTTCTCCAACTAAGGTTGCATTTAACAGTCATTAATAATAAGTACCTGTTCTTGATTTGCTCTAATTCTTTCCAGTTCGATGCTCGTCTTGAAAAATTGCCAATCGTGTCGTCGGCTTGCTTTCTTCGATTGCACTCTCAGTCATAAGTAGGCTCAACGCGACAAAACTTCGCGACGCAACTCGTTCACGCGCTATTTGCATTATACCAAAATACCTTTCCCTGGGAAGGAAAGAGAAGAGAACAAAGAGACGCGTCTTTCTATCGAAGCTCTTAAGTCGGAGCACGCTAATGAAAGCAACCCAGTGAAATGCAGACATATACTGCGGAATGGCGAACAGCCGGTTTCGTTTGATTCTTATCGAGCGACTCCGTCGTTTTCATATTTTCCCCTCTCTGGTACAGTTGCGGATGGATCGAGCGATTGACAATTCGCTGAAAGTGATATAACGGGGAAGTCCAGTCACACTTCCGTTGACGCACGTAAAAACCAGATTATTGAATGATCGAAATGTGTAGAATTTTTAATTACATCTGAACTTTTCACTTGAGATCACACGTATATCACATGTTTCGTGTTTACTCCGTATTTCTACGATCCAGCACTATTACACGACTGTGTATTCGTACATCCACACGTTGCATCACTAGATTGTCAAAGTTGAAGCATTTATGACAAGTAGATTCCCTCAGGGACTGTAGTTATGTTAAATTGTAGCTACGGGGTTAACGATTCCAAGATACCTGAGCTATAGAGGATGGCCAATGGGCCTCAACAAACATGTAAAGGAATCTAATGTAAGAAGCGAAGAAATGATGTAAAGCATTGTTATGTAAAAAGTTAAGGATGGACGAATAACAATGGATGATTTTGTTAGTTGTGCCACAAACTCTTTTCCTGTGTAAATGTAATCTAAATCGCAGCGTGTCTAACTTTTGTTTTATTCGACGAAGCTTTCCTGTTTTTCTCGACAAACGGTGGCTGATGACAGAGAAAATGAGCGAATACAACAAGCCAACCGACTCAATCTTCCAAGGAAGTAAGAACGGCTCGTAGGAACGAGAAAGTACCTCAGGAAGAGGTTTTAGAGGAAGAAAAGGATTTACTATACTATATGCTTCTGGAATAGTTAATCAGCTACGAGTTCTAAAATTTCCATTTCGTGTACCTGGTAACCTGGACTTGTGACCTTAAAACTATTTCTCTCCAAACAGCATTTTTCGAGATGGCTTATAAAACATGATACTGGTCTACCAAAAAGTTAAACGAAAATGATTAATATTATGTCAAAGACACGACGGTAGAAAATTCTTTTTGGTACGATATACTCGTTGAATCGTAAAAATGTTGCGTCCCGAATATTCTGAATAGAAAGCGAGAAAATCAGACGAATTCTATTATTATTTAAATTCAGTTTAAAGTGTTCTTAATGGATGGAGACCCTTACGTATATTCCCAGCGAAAGTCACGTTTGTGTTCTGTGAGGTAGCGAGATGATTATACCGAACAGTACAACGTATTGTAGGTATAATACGTTCTCATGAATTTGATCGTTTCCTGACTACCCCCATGTATAATTTTCCTATTGTACTATATCCTCCTACGATGGTCATTTCTGTCGTCGTTAGCTTCAACTTAGACATAACGAGGAATTATTCTTCTAACAAAATTGATCAAATTTTAGCTAGTTCGATACTAATAAATCCTAAAAGAATTTTATTAAATTAAACATGCTTACAATTGAAATTTTCAGTAAAATAATTTTACTGAAAATTTTTTTCATGAACCATGTTGTTCGATCCATTTATTTTCTAATAGAAGAATGCTCCAAATTTTTGAATGAAAGTGTATACATAAATTATTAGAGGATGAATTGATTCAAAGAGAGAGAAATCGTTATATAGCGATAAAGCAGTACAAATCGAAACATAAATCGAAGAAGAATAAGAAGTCATGTGAAAGGCACAGCATTAACACGATGCCTACTGTAGATACAAATAAAGATTTCAGTGAAAATTGTAACGACCTCGGTGAGCTACCACTAAGTTGAAAGTAGAATACAATAAAAAGTAATTGTCGATGTAAGAAGATAAACGCTCGTTAAACACAAATTTCTATAAGCATCATAATGGTTGAAGCGAACGTCGGGTGTTCAATTTAATAGAATCGTACACACTTCGTATCTATTTATGTATTTTAAATAATAAGAAAAAAATTGCTTGACAATTACTTTGTTCTGATCGCGTGATCTAAAGTAAACAAGTTAACAAATTTCTTACAATGAATTCATTTCTGAGGACACATTGTTCCGCCTTCAAAATACCAGTACATTCGCATTTCCAAATGTAGCTTAAAATCTATACTCGATATTTAAACAATCCGTAATTATTTACATTCAACAGTGCGCTATTCAATGATTCGGTTAATGTCTGTACGCCTTCAAAAATTTGTCGCCTTGAAATTCGATGTGACAGCAACAACTGGCTGGAAAACGAAAGGTTTCACGACTTATCGAACCATTTTCGGCTACTGCCCAAAGTTGACGGTGAAGGTACTTTTGCCTGCACTTCGTAACGTAGCCTTCGGCGAAGCCCTCGATCACCCTGCATGGCTTGTCTTCGTCGCTGGAAAGTTACAAGTTGCACTTAAACTTGACTGACACGGAACAATAGACAAGATGGTAGCCGGATCAAGCTTTTTAATTTTATGTCGATTGACCATAAGTATAAATATTTTTGTAATGATGGGCTGCAATCAGCTGACCATATAGATATTGCTTTACATCACAATTTTTATATCTTGTCTGCCTGTATATAATACAGGAAGCAGCATGTCGACGAGTTTCGCACACGTGACGCAGGCAGAGAAGACTATGCAAACTTTCACGAAGACCATCACTTTGATTGCAAACGTAATTTCGACGTCAATGCTCGGAAGCGTATATTTATATCTAGAAGTTTTCCGAACAATTTCGTAATAGAAAAATGTCAAGAAATGTAATGTAAAAGTAGTTACTTCTTTAATTATATCCTATGATAGTACGGTATATACGAAATTTCGAAAACGTCAGTCGTAGAAATTTTTGTGAATTTAAAAATTATGATAGGTTGTATTGTAGCGATACTCACATACATGTTTCGACGCGTACACTTTGCGTCCAGTTTTCATGGTTTATGATATATTTCCAATCCTTGTCCTTAGTCAGAGCAATCTTAGGAAATACAATTTGCTCCTGCAACGATAAAGAATGTAATTCATCTGCGGAAAATTGTCTTCGAAAATAAGAACTTCATGGTTATATGATTTTATTTGAAAACATTGAAGGCTTTAAAACTCCTAACTATCATAAATAATATACTTTTTTCACTATATAACGTAACAACTTACCGAAGACACGCAAAGCGGTTGTTCTTCTGGCTCGTCTTCCGGGAGCAAAGGTGTATCTAGCTGTTTGTCAAATACATTCATACAATAGAGAACATATCAATGATTGCTTATAAAATTTAGGTATATATTAGATATATCAAATTACAGCTAATTTGATTTAACATTATGGTATATCATTTCGGTTAATTCATAAATCTGTTAATTAGCGGCAGTAAAAATTGTTTTCGATTAATAGATAACGAGTAGAAACATTGTACAATAGCAGTAAAATCGCTGTTACGTGAATTTAAAATAGCATTCAATTTTTCAATCAACTTAAAAAAAAAAAAAAAAAAGAAAAAACAAATATTAGCTTATGGCCGAAAACGTAGTAAACATCTAGAAAGCATACTTCGTAGGCTTCGTAAAAGAACGTAATTAATAAGAAAGCAGAATTCGTAGCTTCATAAAAAATATACAGATTGTTTTTCATTGTATTAGGTTAGTTAAAAATAATGTCCTGCGATAATATCTAATCAGTATATTCTTTGATGAAGTTTCCTTTGATATAAAAGTTAAGCAAATTACAAACCTCGTCGCCGTTCGTATAGAATCGAATGTAAGGATTATTCTGTAACGCAATTCTTACTAGTTCTGATGGATAATTCGGGATAAATTCGCAGAAAGTTGGATGCTCGCAAATCGGAGATCTATCAGAATCTGAAAAACACCCACGTTAGCGACTCGTACGCCGTTTTATTTGACGAAAAATCATCGAAGCGCAAAAAATATATCGAGAAGAATCAGATGTCAAGACTCGTGGTTTTCAGCGAGCAAATTGTTTCGATATTAATAGTAAAATAATATCTAATGTAATTTGTTGAGTAGAAAGTACCTCGGTCTACCCCCTCGGATGGATTCAGTTTCGTCATAGCAATACTAAATTGTTGACGATGGCCATATGCTTCGTACACCAACTGTAAATAATCGTTTTCGCTGTAGAATCATTTTCAATTCAAATTACTGACAAATTACTCAACTTTCCTCGTCGAAGTGAATTTCTAATACAGGTTTCTAGTCTTTGAAGCACAGGAAATACCGTTCCATTGATGCATTTGTAGTAGGAATTTACAAAGAAAATTTTTAATTATTTCCACGTTAGGAAAAATTGATATTTACATTACACAAGATCGATTTAAAATTTCATTGTCTGCAAAACGCGTGAAATACATTTATTCGTTTTTAAAAATATCGATATTTAAATTTGAAAAATGCTGTACACGCGTTGTTAATTAACTATTGGTATGACGTAAATGCAGTTATTCGAGGGATGGTTGCGGAATAAAGAAACCGTCATGTTACGCATCTCGATCGTTTAGCATCGTTGTTCGCGTTTTAAATTGGTAATAAGGTCATCGAAGATGATATTAACTTGCGATTTAGATCGAAATCGGAACGATAGACACCGACATCTAATCTTATCTATAAATCCCGTAAATACTTAGTTTAATAAGTGTTTATATACATCTTCAAAACTGTCTTTGTTTGATTATTTATTTATTTAATTATTCATCGGTCGTCGCGCATTTTTGAACAAATACGCAACATTTGTATCCATTTCAAATCTTTAAAATTCCATAACTTCAACGCGTGGTATCGACAACTTCAAAGTAACGACACCGAACAGAAAGAAAGAGAAACAAATTGAGATTTAAATTAATTATAACGGATGTCTCACCAGTAATAACGTTCCTTTCAGTAACGCTAGCATGTTTTTTTTCTTTGAATCGTCACACCCACGAATTCGAATCTCACGTTTACTTAAAAAATCGTTCGCAACACCAACAGAAGTAGCATTAAAAAGTATTGTAAAAGCATAAGTTATGTTTCTCGATTATTTTAAAATATTCGCGTGCGGTCGCTATCAACGATCGAGTTCGTTTGCTCGAGCAATTAGACTACTTGTCTGAAATTTGCACTTGTCGGTATGATTTACGTATTTTCTAGGAACACAGTTATTGGGACACTTTCATGGCTTTTCGACGACTGATCTCATCTCCGTAGCTTTATATCAACATTTACAAGGAAAATGAGATTACGCCGATACATATTCGTTTGCCACTATCGCTTTATATGCTTCATTCGATTTCTTCAGAGTTTCCTTGATTGATTCAAGTGACGTAACATTGTTCAGAAATGGGTACAATTTCATTCTAATAATAAATGATGTATAAGACCAACGTGTAGCCATTTATTCGTCATGTTTATCTGACTAATAAGTTCGTTGTACAATAATTCATTTTACAATTAAAATTCCACGTTTTATCTTTTATTTCCTATTTAAAGCATCAGGAATTGACGAATTTTTACTAAATAAGTAATGTCGAAGAAATAGTCTATATAATAAGATAGAGAACAAAATTGACGAATACATGTATCATATATGTATAGTTGCAACTGTAAACGGATATTTGGCACAGTGGAAATACAAAATTATTTTCGTGGACACAATAATGTACTTCACTGGAATTGAATGTTATCGGTTCTCATCATTAATGTCGATTAAATATAGTCATCAGATAAGACTGACTTCTAACGTGACGTCTAGTATCTTGTCTTTGAACAAGTATTTTTATACGGATAAGTACATATAAAAATACGTAAACGAATATTATTAATACTAATCTATTATTGATTGTGCTAGGTCAAATTTCAAACCGTAAATATATGTTCTGTGAAATTTTAATTTGAAATTTTTTAATTCTTTTTACTTCCATCTATGAAAAAAAGCAAGTACGGATAAGAATTAAAGTGCCTATTCCACATAAAAGTAATGTTCGAGACAGTTCAATAGAGAAAGAATTGAATTTTGAAATTTTACGCGTTTTTGAAAATATAAAGGTAACTAGGCAATCGATATTATATAGGGATAAATTAACGGCGTAAAATTCATATACTTACCTCTCCAAATTTCCCTATTTGACGTGGGATAGGATCACCAGAGTGAAGTGAACCGCAGTTACTAACGTTAAATTGCTTCAGGTCGGTCGATTTCGCATTGCGTCCAAAGAAAATCAGAAAAATGTCGAAGAGGAATCCAGGGGACGAATATAGAAAAGGTTTTATTCATTTTATTTATTATCGTATCACTTGTATTAAGTGAAATAACATTTACTTTCTACTGTGTTAAAGCTGTACCGTATTCTATTCACGATTTGTTTTCACTATTGATTTCGTACCTACAGTCTTTAACGTGGAAAAGGCGAATTTTGAATACATAATTTATAGAGTCACAAGCAACGCAAGACAATTGTAAGAGAAAACTGCTTTCGTAGTGTATTTCATTACCTAAATCTCGTTTCTTACTTTTCATGTACCATTTTTGGGTGCACACATCCTACAACCATGTGCCAAAGGATGCATCATATTAGTAAAAACGGAACGAATATTAGTCTTATCTAATAATATTATCAAGTAAATATGCATTGTATGCTGTATTATTCTAAATAATTTTAGAACACGTATATCATACAAGTTTACTTTCGTTCATTCGTCTGCTCCATTTATTTTGAATTTAATTCAGATGGCTAGAATTACAAGGATCTTGTACTAAGCATGCCGCTTATATATTTCCGGTTAAAGAAACAATGTTGTTTAACTTGATCTGAACTTTGCCAGTGTTTGACGTTGTCAGGGTCAAGTGTCTACAGAGCAGAGGACTCCAGGGGGGATGACAGAGGAAGAGATCGTTCTCCAATTAGATCGGACGACCGTTGTGAGACTTCCAGCTACAATCAGACTGATGCAAAGAAGCAAAAGCTGGCATTTGCATTTGGGAAAAAAAGTGGAGCGGAACAAAAGAAGGGCATTCAAATAAAGTTGGGTTCAACATCGGTAAATACATAATGTACAAATAAATTTTCTCGTGCATATATCCTTCTAAAACAATTGAAATATTGGTTTTAGAAACCTACTGTAAAACCAGCACCTGTACAAAGGCCAACGGTAGCATCAGTATTCAATACAGACGAAGAAGATGAACCCGAAGAAATGCCAGCAGAAGCTAGAATGAGGATGCGAAATATTGGTCGAGAAACACCAACATCGGCAGGGCCAAATTCATTTGGTAAAACAAAGCAAGGATTTTGTGACTCTAAAAAAATATTCGAAAAGACGCTCAAAAAAGCAATGGAGGAAGCTAATAAATGACTCCTTCCTTCATCTATCATGCAATTATTGTTAATTGTATATTAATTTTACATGAAATGCAACAATTAATAGCAAGATTCTTGCTACAATTATATGCAAAATATTTTTATGAATTTTATGCATCATATTGGCAAAAACTAGATACAATTTCCATCACGTTTGAATTCAATTGAATACTAGCTACGTGCTATGGCTTTTATTATGTCTGCACTTGAAATGTATTGTTTTGCCGTGTAAATCATAAATAATTATACATATGTAATAAAATTATGCTTTGTAATTTTTACGAATGTTCATTGCCGTCGCGTTAATTTTGAATCATATAATAAAAACGATGAAATGACTTTTTTTTAGATATAGGAAAGTAATAAAATAATTTATCTTGTAACATGTAGAGTATACGATATAAATAAAAAAGAATCCAAGTCGATTTTAATTTTTTTATTTTTACTTAAAATTTACATAGCACAATTATTTTCTGTTTTGCTGTCCTTGACGCAAATCCTAAACAAACAAACAAACATTGAATTAGTTTATTAAAAATTAACTATTGAAAAGAATGAAATGCATTATATTTAACTATTGAATAAAATAGTTAAAATAATGTAACTTCTACATTTATGAAATTTTTAATAATTACCCTTGGGAAATTGCGGACTGGTGGAGTTCTAATGCGACGATTTGCTTTAGATCTATTGCGTACCACTTTAGAGTGAATAGCGCAAGAAACGCAATAATGCAACTTCGCATATAATTTGGGAAGCTGATAGGCAGAATAAAAGCTTGCCTCTGTTATGTCTCTAACAGCAGCTGCTTCCACAATGTTGCGAATAACAAATTTCTTAATCGCTTTATCTTTCGGTACACAACGCGCACAATTTGTACAACGAACAGGATTTACATGGCCACGGCCATGCTTGGCACGTCCACCGTTTCTGCGTTTGCAGGTCTGAAAAATGAAAAAATTAAATTAGTGTTTGTGTGTGAGTGTATGTGTGAAACAATATACATTATTGAATATTTATTGGAAACAAAGTGCAAGTATTAAAATTACTTCTATTCTTGAACATCCCCGCAATGTTTACAAAATTTCTTCGCGAAAGTTATTCACTATTTATTACTTTGTCTGTTACAAATTTTTAGTGCCATTGCATGTGGAGGTTATGATAAGTAATTCAACATTTAATATTTTGTTAAAAATACGAACAGCACATAGTACAATATTATAACCCTGTACACTTTACACGTTATCTTTACACAATTTATAAATTCATATTAAAAAAGAAATATTATATGTATACACGGCGGCAACCACATGGCTCATAATCATTTGATACTTTTGTACTTCACGAATGTCACAATTATCGTGAAACACATAATTTAATATAAAGATTTCGAATTATTTTACAAATAGAACCATCTATTATAAAACTGCACTATGCATAATACAATAAACTAAAGCAATTTTAAACAACAAATAAGAGAGATACCATTTTGTCTCGTTAGTTACAGAAGAAGGATCGGAATACGTTTAATGGCAGTACATCAAAGTTGGTGAGTCAAATCAGTTTACTTCCGTTTATGCACGATGTTAGTATTCAATTTCAAATTGTATTAACACATGTACAGATACATTTCTGAAATATTTCAAGTCATATAGTTTATTTAGATAGTCACTGGTATAATATTACTAACAATTATGTCTTTCAATTTAAAACTATTCGCATATGACTTTCGTAGTTACAGTTTCAACTGGCTAAAAGTATTCAGAAGTATTCTTGTAACTTTGATACCGTAAGAAAGTTGGTTATGGGTTATTTCAAGCTCGATTGTTATTCATCTACGACGAAGATGTATTTATTTCAACAAATATGTTTTAAATTTCCCATTTTTTTCTTTTACAGATTCTTGGTTGAAATCGAGCGCCAGTTACAGCATCGACGCCATGATGGTTGCCGTTCAATTCAAACGAAACTCAAAGTTTGATAATTTTGTACTTTGTTTAAATAAATGTGTTACATATTTATGTGTATTTTTACCATGTTTTACTGTAATTTTGTTCATACTTCGTCTGAATTCTTATCGCTAGTATCGTTCAAATCTGATTTCATTCAGACTCTATAGTGTTGGTTGTCTTTTTTGATGCTGTAGTTTGTGATTTTCCTTTACTACATAAGGGTTGTTGGGTTATTTATGTTTTTTACTTGCAATTTGCTAATAGTTAGTAAAATTTACATACTCTCTAGATGCTAGTAACATGGTATTCTAATTTATGGTGGATGCACTGCATAGTAATAAAATGGTGTAGTTACATGATGATCATACAGAAAAGAATAACAATAATTGTAATTTTCTAAGATTCATTTAAATGTTTTTTAATTTTATGTTCTGGTATAATACAATGGCATAATTCCAAACGGTGTCTATATCTTATATCATTTCTTAGAAGTACGTCTTTGGAAAAAAATGACATCACACTGTACTTACTGACAACAAACGCTGTCAATATCTTAAAATTGTCCCTTCTGGCTTTATTTTTTTCATTAATGTTTATATTTCTTACAATCAAGTTCTGATTGTTATAACTTTATATTTTGTGTTTTAAATAAAATGGTGGAAGAAGTAGTTAACTCTACTAATAAGTTAAAGGTATGTTAATTTTCTTGTGACATTAGATTCTTCCTAACTTTTGCAAATACTATCATTGGAAATTAATGTATTCCATTTGTCTTTACTTATTTCAAAGCACTTCTGCTTTTCCTAATAAAAATTTGTTTCTTATTATTTGCAAACATGCCAACTATTGTAGAATAAAACTACTCGACCACGACCAGTTTATCTGTGGAATGTGTTAGATGTACAAAAATGGTTAAGGAGGCACTGTAGTGATTATTACCAATTGTATCATGAAAAATTTTTATATGTAAGTATTTTGTGATGAAGAACGCATATGTTCAATACAAATGTATGATCAATGATATATATGTTTATTTAAGCATGATATCACAGGAAGAGTATTGTTAAGAATAAATGAAAATATTTTACTGAGACTTGGAATTGATAATGAGCAACACAGAATGGATATTTGGAGAGAGATAATGAAATTGCATCTTAAGACTGATATGTTAGAAATCAAAGATATTGAACGACGTAATAATATGAATTTTGATTAAAGTAATTGTTTTGATAGACTAAATGAAGTCAATAATGTGGATAAAACAGCTTTATTTTTCATATTATCTTACATTATGTGATATTTTACACCTTATAGTGATAGTATGATTCTGCTTCCTATATTTAGAAAATTATAACAATTGTATAAATGAGTTCTGTACCTTAATACATAAGTATAATAAAGTATATTTTGTATCTCAATTATAGTTTGGTTTCTACTCGTACAAACTATAACACGAAAAAATATTTGTAAATCTTAGTGTATAAATGTGTTCTATTAGTGAAGTTTCGCTATAATGAACATAATAAGTCATTAATTATTTTTTCATTTATCAATAGATAGAGAGTAAAAGATTCAAATAAATAACTTAATGAAAATTTTATTTATTGAGAATAACTGTTCTTGATGAAGTTTGTTGATCAAGTTTAAGCAATATTAAGAAAATAGTAAAACACACAACTTAAGAAATAATTCAATTCAGCAATAATACAGTCCTCCACCTTAATGTTGATTATGTGGGAGAGCTTGTAGATTCAAATTTTGGGGAATTAAAAAATAACGATTTAATTAAATTAGATGTATATCATACTTTTGAAACATTTCATAATTTTGTACATTCATTGCTCTTTTTTTCTACACTGTACATAGTGCAGTTTCATTTTCATAAAATATTATGAGATTTTGAATATATACATATAAAATTTACGAAAATAAAATAACAATAATTCGTTTAACAGGAAATAATGTTTTTAATGTTACAATATCTTAATATAATACTATATTTCAACAGAAATTGACTTGACTAGGAACATTTATTCATTGCATTAACATTATTAATTATAGTAACATCAATATTTGTTTTAAATTATTATTTTAATTTATGGTTATTTAATAAAATAAGTTGATACATTAGTATCCACATTACCCTGTTCATTCTAATTTTATATAAGTGTACAGATACAGGTGATAGTAATACATTTGAAAATACATATTACATATTTCTTAATCATTATTCAAATACATTTTTAAGTTTGTCATGTATTTTCTTCATTTTGTACAGAATTGTTTTTTCTGTAATTACAATGATAGCTTTACTATTGTATAATTTTATTTACTGTATTGTTAAACAGTTTGAAGAATATTTTACATATATCAATAATATCTTTTAATGTTTCTTCTAGCTGCTAACATTAACATGAAAAGCAATTCAGGCATTAACTTTTGTTTTTGCAATCAGAGTTTGTTTAAGACTTTAGCAAAATTCGATTTTGAACTGTTTCCAAGATAAATGGAAAAGCAATCTGGTTCTCATTCTAATTTTACTTTTAAAACTATCGGATAATGTTATAAAGGCTTTACAATGTAGCCCTATATATTTTCAAATTTTCGTGTAGGCTGGAATAGTAAAAGAATGATGAACATAAATGTCTCAGTTTGTAAATTGCATCAGTAGATATATTGTTGCAAGTGGTAGATTCATGTTTTAAAATATTTTATCACAGAAATTAAAAATACTTGTTTTACAACTAACATTACTATCTAACTAATGACCTAAATCCACTATTTATATTTACATAAAAAGAATGTAATGTACTATCACGACCATATCACTTTTATGAAATTATTCATTTTAATTTTGTCATGTTTCATATTTTACTATGTATTTATATAAGGTGGATTATACCCATGATAACTTTTATGGTATTTTGTTTGAGATTTATGAAATCACATTTAGACATTTTTAACATTATTATATTTGAACATCTTTGAGAAACTATTGTCTCTTTGACATCAATGCTAAAATAGAGTCTTTTCAGAAGAAACTAAATTTATAATGCTTAACGTGTACAACATTTTTATGCAGTTTGAACAATATTATTTTAATAAAAATATCACAGTCTTACGCATCTTTAGGAATTTCTTCATTCACTCGAGTGACTATGTTCTCAATGAATGTAGAAGCAAGAAAGAAAACTGAATTTTAATACAACTTTGAAACAATACGACTTTTTCAATTGTTTTTTTATAAAATCATAATTATATTAACTTTTGATACTGAATTTTCGTATTGTGTTCATTTTATCTTTCCTGCGATTACGTAATTATTTCTACGAGTTCTATTATCCGCGATCTATCATTAGATTTTTGGTAATACTAGTATTAAATATAAAGAGGAACATATATATATATATAAGCTTATTAAATAGATTAATAGAAAATTAAACAATCGATGTTTAGGATGACCTTTATATATGTATGTACAGATATAGTATGATTGACTTTAAGAAGTTAAGCCACCTTTGAGACCAACACAAATCGAATCAACCATATTGCCTATCACGATGTACAATTTCTGTTTACATTTAGTGTTCAAACAATAATAAAAACATGACTGATGTAAACAGCTTGGTTTCGTTTAAATACCATAGTTCTTATAGATTTCTTACAGTCTCGCGTCCGATATTCTTTAAATATTTAAAATTTATTTCAATTGGACGCCGCCAAGATGGCGTAACTCCATAAGTTGATATGAGAAATTTAGTTCTTTTTATCACTGATGAGTATGAGCAACGATCAGAGTAAGTAACAAAAATACGCGAGAGGTAGTCAGCATCCAATCCGTCCATTACAGCAAAAGTGCGCAAGTTAAACTCCTAAAAAACCGAATTTTTTCTATATAATTTGGTAGAAATACTTTAAAGATCTCAAGCAATTTAAATATTAACAAAAGAAATCTGTTTTTTAACCCAGACGAAAAAGAATACATAAACCCCTTAATGTGAACACCTCTGCGCTACCGCATTTATACATACATATACATTTATTCGTGTACTTACGATATATGCAACGTCACGGTATTTACACTTGGATGAAAATTCAATCTCGTTTGTCACCAGCGCTATATAAATTAATTATACGATTCATCGAATCTTTGGCATTACAAGCTCTACTTTATCCTGCGAGGACTTTGCTCCGATTCCGGTACAAAAACGTATAATTCTTCACTTTTGTTAGATGACGACGTGCAATGATTTTCTTCAATGTTATCCGCGTAATGGCCGATTCTATCGCTTCGTGTACATGCTTCATGGTCGTCGATAAACGAATTATTCGATCCTTTAATCTGTACACCTTTTTGAAAAGATGTCACTGTCGGATAATTGCCGGAATTCGGGCGTTTCCATTCGAATCTGTAAAATATTAAAGGGCAGTTGTAATATGGTTCATTAAAAATAAAAAAATGTATCGTTTATAATTGCAATTGAATCCCTTTTATATCGTACTTTATCATTTTTCATTCGTTTCATGAATTATTTGTGTTTGAGTTTCACGAATTTTTGTCGTCTCGCCGAAATTTTTCGTTATCTCGGAATAGTTAGTAGTATTCTTATTCGAGTTTACGTGAGAGAGAGAGAGAAGAGAGAGAATTGTTCATCGATGATTTTCAGCGGTCAGTTAATTTTACTAAGACGATAGGTACCGAAGGACATACCTAATGGAGGTTCGCGAACTTTGCGTTTTATTCATTTCTGTAGTATCTATCGGTGGATTGGTTGTCGATTTACGCCATTTGAAGGGACTTCTTTGACGGAATTCCCTTCTGAAATTGTCCTGAAAATCATTTAGTGAAAATCATCTGTGTAAATGAAATTCTGATAATAGTAAATTTATTTCGTTATTATTTATACGTACCGTATATATGCCGTAGATAACTGGATTTACGCTACTGTTCGACATGGCTAACCAGTCGATGCAAAAAAATATATAATGGATGTGTTCGTACCTGCAAAAATGGTTGTACATGATTTCTCCTTTTAAATAGTTTGCATAATGTATAAGTTGTTCAATACGTTAGTCTAAGGTGTATGTATTCACTGAAATGGTTTCTTCGATTTTTCTAATACTTTGAAGATTTCCAAAATCTTTATATTCTACATCACTTTTTAATGAATTACTCGCATGTTGTTCGAACAGAAGTTTCAAAGGGGCCATTGAAAAATCAGAAATTTGAGTATTTTTACGTCATTGGGAGAACCGTTGAAAGGGTGGGGGAAGAGACTTTGGTTTATTATTAAAAACTTAATTTACGTACGAAAGTTGATTCATAAATTACTTACTGGTTTATTTCTGGATACATAAATTGAAGTACGAAATAAATATGGAAAGGCAGCCAACAAAGCCCAAAAAGGACCACGACAGTAATTAGCATTTTGATGACCTGAAACAGTAACAAACAATTAGATTCAATAATAGGTAATTAATGGAGAAATAGATTATGTTTAATTGTAACTACAGTACAATTACTGACATTCCTAATGCCAGAGAAATAGAGAATGAAGAAAAGACACTTATCCTACAAGCTTACTTATTTACATTCACTTTGATTTTTCCCATTCAAAATCAATTCTAATGCAGAAGTGTGAACTTATCGTACCTTTATCTTATTCTTTATCATATTCGCATCCCGAGAATCTTCTGCATTTCCGGGTGCTGTGCTGCCCCACAGTTTCAATGCCACTCTTGCATAGACGCAAGAAATGATCGAAAGGGGCATTAGATATTGCAAAAATGCCAACACCGCTCCGTAAATTAACATCGCGTTCTGTGAAAGATTCACGTACATGCAGATCGACTTGAAATCATCAGGGTTGCGTGGATCCGCTAGAAGTTTGGGAAACAGATTCGTTAAATACGCTTCAGGTTGAATTCCGAGGAAGATTAAGCGCGACTAAACCGAGTATGACGTTAATATGGAAATGTTGATGATGATTACACGTAAGCAAAACAGCGACATTCATTTGTTTTGCTAGTGCCGATACTTCGTAGACAAGCAATGAGGCACAATTGCGTAGCACTGTCGCAAGCAGCTCACTATAGCTATCTTATTACTACAATTGTGGTTAATATGCCGTGAGAAGATAATTAAAATGACAACGAATGGAAAGTAATAGAAGAACTTGGGTTACACGAAAAATGTATAGTTTTCATGTCAGTTCAAGCACTTACTCCAATCTCATGAGTGCGTAAAAATACGTGCCTACATATACAGGGTGTCCCAAAACTCGGGGAGGAGCCGGAAATGGGGGGTAGCTGAGACGATTCTGAACAACAATTTCCTTTGCAAAAATGTCGGATGGGGCTTCGTTAAGGAGATATTAAGCGAAAACCCCGACCAATCAGAGCGCGCGTAGACCGTTGGAGCGGCCGCGGTAGCGTAGGCTACGCAGTAGGCGGCCGACCAATCAGAGTGCGAGTATGTCGGTGGAGCGCCCGCAGTAGCGTACGCTACGCGCTAGGTGACCGCGCTCTAATTGGTCGGCCGCCTAGCGCATAGTCTACGCTACCGCGGCCGCTCCACCGGTATACTCGCGCTCGGATTGGTCGGCCGCCTAGCGCGTAGTCTACGCTCCCGCGTATACGCGCGCTCTGATTGGTCGGGGTTTTCTCTTAATATCTCCTTAACGAAGCCCCATCCGACATTTTTGCAGAGGAAATTGTTGTTCAGAATCGTCTCAGCTACCCCCCATTTCCGGCTCCTCCCCGACTTTTGGGACACCCTGTATATACTTGAAGCATACGATAATGTTTTTTTTTGTAGTAAATACACAACGACAGACAAAGTTTACATTCTTCAGACAAGACTAGATGGATGAATTGATGAAATAAATAACTGATGCATATGGTACACCAATTTATGGGATTTATTTAATGTTTGATCTTACGGTTTTTGTTTTTCGCTTCCATAACACGATGTGCAATTGCCACTGGTGTCGCCAAAATTCCCGAAATTATCCAAATTGTAGCGATGACTAGTTTAGCAGTTCGTTTGGTCGGTTTCACGCTATAATAGTAATGCGTTCGAATGAAAGACAAAACGATGATTACAGAGTTCGATAACAAATTTACCGCGTTGACCGGAACGTCAGTGAAATTAATGTTAATATCGATCAGACGATAGTAAATTTAAAAAAAAAATTAAATAATAGTCTTTAACGGCTAATAATCAGGTCGTATTAAGTTAACGATTAGTAAGAGGATATACAAATCAACATACCTGAGAGGTTTCAAAATCGCTCTGTGTCGATCAAGTGCGATTGCCGTCAGTGTGAAAATCGAAACGTTCACAGAGAGAATTTGGACAAACGGGCTGAAAGGGCACATAAAATAGGGCAGGTCCCATCTTTGCAGTAGAGCCCCTTGAAACTTGAAAATTAAAAATGGTTAGTGTTTTAACTTTCATTTTGTCCACGATTTTGGAAATTCACAAAGTCGATCAACGATTGTGTACAAAACGTATTTTGTAACAAAGCGGCACTACCACTGTAATGAATAGCAGTCACGTTTATAATAACTATACATATATATCCATGGTTTCCAAACTCTTTGGGAGGTGTCCCTCTCTCAAAAAAAAAGAGAGTTAAATAATGTGACACGAAACATTTTTCCATCGTGTTTTCGAAGTAAAATTAGATATTGGGCGTATTCATTAAATGTGATAAGTAAAATATTTAAAATAATAAAAAAGAAATAGGAAAGTATATTTCTATCGTGTTTAAATTTTAATGCTAAATGCGTTACACATTTCTCTACATTAAAAATACTCCGCTTTCTTTTTAGATTGTAAGGCAACTACCGAGTTTGAAAAACACTGACCTAAGTAGACAAATAAATAATTGTCTATTTTACAAGCATGTAGCACTTATCAAAGTAAACGAAGAGTGCTTGATAAATTGTTGAAAATAATAGGAAAAGAGAGGAAAACGGTAGCTCCGAGTAATCTTAAGAAATCAATTGATTTCGTCTCGATTCTAATGAAATGTCAACAATGACTACATGGGAGGCCCATCTTATCGGTCGATTGAGGATACAAGAGCGATGAAAAGTACATGTCTTATTCGAACTTGACGAGTTACAGCTATTTTCACGATTCTCATATTTTCAATTTTAAATTACAAGCCGAGTTAGTAATTAATAAACCAAAATAATCGATTCTATTAAGCTGTACGATAACTCTTTGCTTTTCTTAATGGATGATTAATGAGTCGATTATATGGTAATATATCCCGTAGCGAATTCAATTAGGCGTACGTTGCTTTTTACAAACGAATAGATCATGTAGTTTCAAATTTAAATTCGTTAGAATCTCATTTTGGAAACGATCGAAAACATTCGTTTACTTAACACAGATCTCCAACGTTGCATTTCTTCGGCATTGTATACGAGAAAGTGCTAATACTTTTGTGTCGTCAATCGGCCACTTTTCTATTGTAAAATAAACAAAGGCTAATGTTACTACGTTTCTTATAAGCCTTGATAGATAGATTAATTTAATAATGCTTATTCAGTAGATATAACACTGTTAATTGGCTGAATAATCTATTTGCAGTAATTCTGTGGTAGTGATGTATAGAGGGTCTCTAAACTTTTTTCATTTCTGCGAGGGCCTGATATAAATATACGTGCAAATGAACATCTTACCCGAAAAGGAATCGAGAATAAACCAATGACGATGTCCGCTAATGCTAGGTTTCCTATAAATATGTTTGTTACATTCTGCATTCGCTTGGACGTCCCGATTATCCATATGACAAGGGAGTTCCCTACTACCGCAAAAATAGATATACTTCCATACAGTATGCTGAGAATGACGAGAGGTAAAGGCGAGACTTCGTGCTTGTTCTCTGAAAAATCAATAAAACATCGACATCAATCCCTTCACGCCTGATTTGTTTTTAAAGAGAAAAGGAACGCATTTATTTAAAAAACGAATTTGTTCCACAATAATTTACGCAAATTGCTACGATACTAATTTTATCGAGAAAAAGGAGAAAACACACTTTTACATAGGTGTTAGTTCTGTTATTGCCAGCCATGATGTTCGTTTTTGTTCAAATTTATGCTTTTTTTAACAAAGGACAGCTTGAATTGCAATCATCCACAGACAAGAGATACACGTAGAAACCAATCATTAACAATTTAACAATAACTGTAGTCACAAATAATGAAATTCGTACCAAAATTAATTTCCGTGGAAATATTCGATGAAGCGTTCACGGCGAGGTCCATCTGAAACAAGGCCAAAATAACTTCTATTTTATTATTACAATTTCTATTAATAATTACCCAACATACTTAACGTATAAGGGTACGATGTACTTGAACAGGTATTTTTATCGGATGTCGCATTAAAATAGGCTGCATGTATTACCGTAATATCTATTAAAAATTTTCATCTAATGTCATCCCTAGACTGTGGATGTTTATTCATTTATCTGTTGCGTATATACATATATGTATATGAGAATAAGTAAAAATGCAAAAATATATAAAATGTCAACAAAAATATACACGTTACACCGTTCAGAAGATGAGGCATACTTTCATTCAAGTTTCAATGCTTACTCTGTATCTGTAGAAATATAAATTTGCGTAAACATCGATTGGTCTTGTCAACTGAAATTATCGATAATAAGCACGAAAGAGAGGCAACGAGTTAACACGGGAGGTAGAATGCGTCGAAGGCATGATTTATTCATACGTAGTTCGCTTCATAAAATTTAATTTCCTGATAACAAAGTTCTAGCAGTTTATCTTTAGTAAAAGCTTAAACGCGTTGTGCATGTTTTTAATTGCTTTATAATGCGTTATTACGTTATTAAAAAATCCCACCAAGTCATAAATTGCATATTTAATTGGCACGCAAAGGTTACCAAAGTATTTATTGAAAGCATTGAGATCTTCCACTTCGCACTTCATTTTTATTTCGAAAAAACATGAATGAAAAATGTATTAATTGTAACTGATCGAAGAGGCTAAACAACTTTTTTTTCTCTCGTTGACGTAACAGATTGCAGCTGTTCTGCAAATCTAAATTGATTGATTTTTCGAATGAAGAGAACGAAATTTTTTTACAAACACATGTTTATTTTATTCTTAAAACATTTAACGATACAAACAAAAAATCGTAGAATTAGTGCAAAATTTATTTTTCTTCCTGCTCTGTTTCCGTCGAATCGACATCATTGGTTTTTCTAGTGATTAAAGTTGTCTCCTAATTGCACCACGAGAAAGAGGAATTTTTTAAATCCGTGATTACGTTCTAATCTCAAAACCATACAAAAAATAGAGCTGCTTCGTTATTGTAGCACACTCCTCAATTGTTTAGTCGCGCGATCAATTCATATTGCGAATAGTAACGTCCAAGTAAGAATTTAAAAAAAATTTTTAAATATATCAAGTAAATTCTAGTTACGTCGAAGCGTTCTGATCGCATAGAAGTAACAGAAGTGTGAATAGTGTCGTTTGAAATAAATACGTGAAGCTTTCAAAGAGACGGCGTACCATATTCTGAAATACCTCCGTGCACAGTAATTGGTGCTCGGTACAGAAAATTGGTTTGAAGGGAACGAGAGATTTTTATTACTTCGCAAATACAGCATACAGTCTCATTGTGTGGAAAGTTCGATAAAAGCTCCTTTGTAATTAACGAGAAATGGTCCGCGAAATACTGTACTGCGACATGTCCTTGTATGAAATAAAACCGTAATTGGATTCATTTCACGAATGTGCAACTGCGTTTCGTAAGGGCTTTCAAATAAATAAAGTTTTCACACTTCACTTGAAATTTTCGGGCTGAAATATCTCCAAAAATGCGAATACTTAACAAATTTAGAAACTTTGTCAATTGCAAGAGGTACTATGCTTTAATAATACTGTTGCCATTACAGTATACAATATTCACGTTTTAGTTCTTTGGTAAACAAATCGTTTTAGATGAAAACATATCATCGTCTGATCGATTTTAATTAACGTCAAGCGTTTATTGTTCTTCTCTCTTTATGAACAACGGTCGTAAACAGAATTAATAATTAAGCTTGCGATTGAAATAGTAAGAAATCAAACTGTGCTGGGGATCCTCTTGAATGTTCCTCTTTAAATTCATGATACGTTGATGAAAATTGTACGTTTTATATCTATATAAATATCATTTAAATGGACATTGCCGTTCAATTGGAACGAGAGATTTCCATTGTAAAGGGTGGAAGACGTGTAGGGTGAGACGTAGGAAAATTGGATATAAAATATTTGTGGTATCATTCGAATTGGTAGAGATGTCCAAGTGATTTTATTTACGTGATTCACTCCGTATGAAACCCACGTATTGGTTATTTTTTATTAGAAGTTCGTTGGCGATTATCGTATAAAATTTGCCGCGAACAGCATCAACTTCCACAATCATTCGACACGTGAGGTTTTCTTGAATTTTATCTCGAACATCTATAGATTCCGAATAAAGTATATTTCATTCGGATATACCTGGATCAGACTCGTTGTAGAAATAGACTCCGAAGGTTGGAGACTTTGACTTTACGGAGAGATTTTCGAATTCTTTAGAATTAAATGTCACTTCAGATGTTCTACATCGTTTTCTTTGAGAAATATGAAATACGGAATATAATACTGCCCGTAATTCAACTGAACGTAGTATATTTTCATTTTGCTTGCAACGTTTTGTAATCGAACTATTCTCTGACTTTTTCGTTCTAATCTATGGATTTTATATACTTGAAACATTAATGTTTCAACGTTAAAAGTCGCGATGGAACGTCAAAGTACGTGCATTATCAACGAACATATTACAACATGAAAAAAAAAACAAATTCAAGTGCAGATAATTTGTTAATTGGCTCTGGCTGTATTGTATTGTTTGAAAATGGTATTATTCGAGTATTTCAGTAACGTTCAGTTAGTATCACAATTGCATTCGTCGAATAATTGAATCACTGTAATCACTGAAACGTTTGAACCATAAATTCAAGTACTTCCAATACTAATTAGGTTTTATGTGAGTTTAAAGAGTATGCAATTGCCGTTCCGGTGTTTCCAACACTTGACACCGATGTACTTACTAGATGAAGCGAATCCGAGCGGCAATAGTGATTCAATTTCATCTACTTTTAATTAAGGGTCGATAGTTAATTGTTCAATATTGATTCATTTTCCACGGAATGTCGCGTATCTCGAGCATGTGCCTCCTGCCGCATTCGCTGCTGCCTTGTTCTCAACTTTATTCCACTTTATCCACTGTAATTATATTCCATGGAAATTAGCCCCAGACTTTGCAAACATAGAGTACCATTACGAGCATGTCGATATTATCTTCTACTTAGGGCTCTTCGTAATATTCAAATTTCATTTATTCTGTAAGTGCCGGGGATGTGAACCGAACCGAAGTATGCAAAGTGTTTCATTTTGGGTTCGGAGTGAAATTATTTCGCTCCAGAAACGTTTCACTCCAGGTGCGAATCAATTTTATATATTATAGTTTCGTTTCTGGAGCTGAATTGTTTTAAAAGAAGTGGTACAATAAATGTTCGGTTTCGGTTAAAAAAAGATCTACTAGCTGGAGAAAGTAGCGAAATTGAAACAGCTACGGAGCGAAATGTTACGAATTCTGTTTCGGTTCCTTTCATTCGCTCTGAGGTGGTTTTTAGCGTTTTTACTATTTTCGCTACTTTCAATATTTTAATACTGTCATTTTCTTGGCTTTAATCTAAAAAGTTCGTTGTCAGTTGCAGTGCCCTTGATCAGCTCTACGAAAACTACATTAGGACACGTTCATCGTGTTTTTTTCTTAATCCTTAACAAAAAAAAAAACGTTATCTTCTTGACTCTTCTTGTTGAGGTACTTCATTTATCCTAATTCGATTACTGTTTCGCTGGAATATCCATCTCCAAGACATATTCGCTCTAGCTGCGAGAGATATGCGCAAACTATCGGCACATGTTACTGTGGATCAGTGGATCGATTCCGTTAGCACTGCACAACAACCTCACACCTTCGCTAAACCACGGTGGTTCCTCTTTCGTGGATTTTTCGTGGAAATTTCCAAATTTTCATTATTTTAAAATAATACTTCAGCGAAGCTTCGAAAAAACTGTCTACGTGAGAAATGTATCGAACAATGTTTCTGATTTCGGTTGTAAATCATGCCTAAAATCGTAGTAGTTGTTATCGCGTGTCCGAGTTACTTTTAAAAAATGCGATGAAACGTAAATCGTTGTCGGTTGTCTTACGCAGAGATTAATTGCGAATATGTGATATTTAATATTGTAAGGCATTAATTTATTTGTATCGAGAACTAATTCTATGACGAATGTATCGAGGAAAATGTATGAAAAATGTAAGGACGTTGCGTTAAACGCGACATAATCTTCGCATTGGTTCACGGCGTTATGCGTCTAGTATACGCCCCGGTCACGAGGGACGTTTTGACAATACCTTGTTACTGCCATGCTTCCTCGGAACAATATGCACTTCGCGCTTGATAATACGATTATGCCATTTGGGCAACGTAACACGATCGTTCGAGGGCCACTTTAATATGCGATGTCTCGTCTGAACGGGCAACGTTACAAGAAACGAGATCGAAAGATTCAAGCGCAATTATCTTCAAAAAGCATTAAAAAATAGTAACTTTTTATTCGGATCGTACAAATATTGTTACGCCTATTCTAGTTTCAATAGGGAAACACATACATGTATAAGGTGTTTTCACCCTGAAGAAACGAATTTTATTGTGACCGATAATATAAATAGCTGAAAGATTCTTTTAGGATCCCTAACGGATATGGACAATTTAAACAAAAATCGGAATTTCTGAGCCGCAGAATTTCCCTTATGAGATCACTACGAGCTAGACTCGTAGTTTAGGCTGAATGATGTAATTAGGTACTCTATTCAAATTGACCAATGAAACTATCAACTTTGAACTACTGTAACGCAGGATACAAAGGTAGCATGAAAAAGATATTGCAAAACTTTTGGAATTTAATTGAAAATTACTCCCCTTAAATTAAATAGAATTATACACATTATTTTGAAACGAATAGTGAAACGGTCAACTTTCTACTATTAGATTTGTAGGGTGTAAAAGGCAGTATAAAGAGATATTATAAAACTTGTGTAGTTTAATCGAAGACTCTTGTCTTTAAAGTAAAGAAGTGGCACTTTGATGAATAATTTCTTTCGAAAAGAATACAAGAATGGAATACTATAGTCGCATAAACATCGGAATATAATGACGTTACTTAAAGCGCAATGAAACGCGGTAACGGTTCAGCGATCCGTTCATGAAACACGTGACTAGTAAACTGAACTAGGTTCGTTATCGTTTCGAAAACGGAAGCCGCTTGGCGCACCGAATCAAAGGTCATTATCGTGTCACGGTTCATTAGTCTTGGGTAGACGAACAGGTGGTGTTTTCCCGCCAGAAAATGGCACGAGGAATGCACGTGTTCGGTACAGTAATTTTACTTCGTACTCGTCGTATTTAGGTTTCAGAACGAATATTCGAATCGTGTGAAATGATGTCACAGACTGCGAAGCTAATTATAATCCATTATCGAGTACTTTGAAAAATTTTAGTTTTACATTATTTAAAAATGTAACAAATTGGCTAACATTTATTTCTAAATATCGATTGTACGAAACATATTTAGTTTATGAGAAATTTGTTTCTAGTAAAACGAAAAATGTTCGTTTTTAATCTCATGGCATGTACAGAGCGTGAATTTACGTAAGCATTTTCCATTACAAATATGAAAATGGAAAAAAAAAGCTAATTAACAGCAGGTAGCTCTCTCTCTCTCTCTCTCTCTCTCTCTCTCTCTCTCTCTCTCTCTCTCTCTCTAATCATTGCCAAGGCAAACAAACCCATAGAGAAGACCAGTAAAATATCGCACACTATAATTTCAACAGTGACCCCACTTTACGAAATGAGCGTTTGTAGAGTAAAATTTAACAGGCAATTTATATTTACTATCGCTGAAATTAGACCAATTCGACCGCTCTGCTTCCTGAACACGAGGTACACGTCCACGACCTAATTAGCCATCCCGATACAACAACTTTACGATCGCGCAGAGTTCGAGGAAACAAAAATTGATATTTTTCTCCCCAAATCTAATTAGAGGCTGAGTGTATGTCAAACAGCTTTACGTCCTTACGATGGGGTTCCTTTTTTCCAAGAGTCACTTTAATTCTTTGGACGCTGGTATAGTTTTACCTGCGATGTACACGCAGCTGAGGAAGCAATCAAATTAGAATATAGACGAAGAATTGGAACAGTAATACGATTAGTCTTTTGTACATGGTTTCCAACAAATTGTTATTAAAGTTCTTTGAGGGCAACGGGAAATGATGAAAATTGATAAAGAACATTCTCTTGAGGAAATGCTAAACCAGTTTACTGGATTGTTGGCCATGAATAGAACGTTACCTTTAACGATGCCCTATAAACAAACAAGAATACGTGGATTAATGGTATTTCTGAATTTTCTGAACAGAATCTGTTGGAAATTTTGCGTGTAAAAATTTAATATTATTTAATATTATTATGCAAACAATCGATGGAAAGGATTTGCATTTCAATTGATTTTGTGTTAGAAAGAACGACCGATAGTTTGAAATAAAGTAAATATTAATGATAAGATGAATAAATAAATATTTAGCTACTTAATCAAATAAATTTCACGAATTAATCGTTATATCTTAATAAATTGTTGGATGTGTTCGTAATTCATTGTTCAAATAAAATGTTGCCCACCCGTGGTCTCAAATCGTATAGAACGTCGAGTGTTTTGTAAACGGAAAACTTGACCGTGTTTGAGTGCATTGTATTTTCAATTTGTAAACATTCATCAGTTTAAAAGATAACGCGTGAAGGTCAGTCAATGCACGTGGATAAAGTAATATACGTATAGCGAATCTTTTATTTTGCACGTTTCGTTTTAACTCTGACGAAAAGGTTCATAATGTAATGACTTTCAAGTTGGAATAATTAGCTCTACTACTGTTCATTATAAATTTTAATTAGTTTGAGAATGAATCGGATCTAAAACTTCGTAAATTACAAAATGAAATATACATTTGTGTCTACGATACGCAAGCAGAAAAATAAACCCTGTAATATGAATCCAAGTGTGAAACAATCAATGAGATGTTCCACTGTAATTTGTCACAAAATTTTGAATGAAAATATTTCGATTTACCAAATCAGTGAAATTTATTGTGGAACTGCATTCTTATTCTTTCATATTTCGCAAAGATTCAGATTTTATCATTCACAGTAGGCTACCTGTAGGCATACGTGACTTTATCAGGTGACACATATCGAGTGCTATCACGTATGCGTGATTTTATACTTTCAGCCAGCATTTCCCAAACTTTTCCGTGAAATATAAGTAGAAAATCCTCTAAACCAGAATTGAATTTATAGTTTAGATTATTTTCATTGTACAAGTCTAAAAATTAATTCACGTAAGTAGTTTATTCCTCCACTTAAAGGGTTAAGAGCATTAATATACATGTATTATAATATATGTATACAATGTATACAAAAAAATGTATTTATAGTGTAAATAAAATCCCGATGGAAATATGAATATACAAATAAAAATTCAATTCCATTTTAGGGAGTTCATTGAAAGATTATCTTTACCGTGGATTTTGGTTAACGTTTTTTCTCTAATGAGGGTATTCATGGGTAAGTCTGACCACGTGAGAAACTTTTCATTAGGAATACTTAACAAGTACAACTCGTGTTTATATTAGAAAATTTCGTGCTGCGGTAAAACATTGGTGGGTCGTCGCTCGCGTAATGCAATGTTAGCATTATTATCACTGATAATGCAGAAACTATATTGGGTCCTTTTTGCACGATCAATAATGTTTCAACGTGCGATTTATATGTCACGTTCTTCTGCTATGCCCACGGTATGCGTGCAACGATCGCGAACTGCCATTGTGATGTTTGCGAATTGTGTCAAACTGTGTCAAACAGTCAAAAGCAAATTGTGTCAATGTACACACCAGCCAAAAATAAATCGCGCTGCATAATTCAATTAACAGATTGCATTATGAATGAAATTAGCACAATTCAATAATTTTATTCTAAAAATTATAATTGTCTGTTTATTTGTTTTCTTTATCGGTACGCAATTCTTTTCGCAAATTATTCGATGCATATTTTCTCTCTCAGCGTGTGTTCGAAAAATTATGGACGAAACGCAATGGAATGCAGATTTGTTGAATTTGCGTGAATTTAAATGGTTCAAAATGAATAACAAGGACAAATTCCTTGTTGAATTATCTATGAATGGCTTTCAGCATGAGCTTTTCGCATTTGTTGCGTACGCTATAAATGCATAAAATCTAGCGAGAATGGATTGGAGAGGGATAAATGAAGCGAGTAAATAGGAGACATCGAGGTAAGACACTTATAAATAACACGTCAGACACGAAGAATCCTTCTATGTTGAATATTCAGTCAGAACAGTGGAACGGTGTGCAGGAGTAATGTGGTCGAATGTACGAGAACGGTAAGAATAACGAGGATACGTATTTTAGACAGGTTGAATAAATGAGAATGCTCGAGTAGAAATGCGAGTATCATAAACTATAATCAATAAAATTCAGAACGGCATAGAGAGTCTTTGAAGTTCCAAGATGTGTGAAATGTAACACCAAGATCTTCGAGAGCAGGTCGCATCCATACAAGTCCAATGAAGTGAGATGATAAAGTTGAATCGACAGAGATTCGTAATACTAAGTCGTACCGATACGAAGACCTAGTTCTAGCGCCTTGTCTGGGCCGCTTATTATTTCTGTTTATTATTTTAATCGGAACAACGTTTTACAATTCCCTGTATGTATTTTTAACGAAATGTGTCGATTAATTTTTGCCTATACAATTTTTATTTCGTTCAGGAACACAATGAATGTTCCTCCGTCTTCGAGTATACTTTAGTTTGCCTATCAGAATCAATAGAATTATCCTCTTGTGGTGTTTGAAAGCGCACCTCTTCGCATGGAAACCAGTCAGCGGTAGTGTTCTGATTTTTTCACAATTTTGAAATGCTCGAGTCAAAATACAATCACGATGAAATAAAAAACCGAATGATAAAAGCTAAATCCATCAGTGCTGGCTTTGATTTCAAAAAACCATAGTACTGAACGTAAAATATTGAACGCTATTAAATATTCTAGCGCGATATTTTTTTTTACTGACAAGTACGTTGTATCAATAGCGAATCGAAGTTACTTTACATACATTGTTGCGTTATTCTTGTTGGAAACTCAGCAAACAGCATTGTTGATCCTGAAATAATCTATCGAGTGGAAACATGGTACTTTAACAATGATGCTTACTTGGCCATCTAGGTAACCTTTTACCGTGCATCAGATACCGTTCCTTTTTTATTCCAGTCCGTGTTTACTTTAAAAACTCAAGCATAATATAGAAGTTGCATATATTTTCGATTTTAAGATATATATATATATATATATATATATATATATATATATATATATATATATATATATATATTTATTTCTGATTGCGCATCGGACAGGTGGATAATAGAAACGCAAGTGTGCACGTACTTGAGTTTTTGCGAATGGCTTTTCGTTATATTTCCACTGTAAATTGAACTGTCACTTACTTGTCCCAGATTTCAACGGCTTCAACGACATTTCTTCTACAGTAGGTGGGATTTCTAACTTTTGCAAGGATGATAATAGTAGGGGAATAATATTAGGTGTTGATAGAGACAGCTGTAAACAAGACTAGTAATTTGAAAATAAGAAGGCATCGTATAAATAATTAGATGTTTTTAAGGAAACCTTTATGTTGGTTGCTTTTATAGAGATCTTAATTCATAATAAATGGAAGGGACTATTATAAATTGCGTTTACCTTGACAATATTTTTTGTGGAAACTGCCAAATACTGGTTAGAAACGAACAAAATTTTTATCTAAATGCAATTTTCAAGTAACTAATACAAAATCCATCGTGTTCTATTCAATATAAATTTATATACGAAGGTACCTCAGATAAAAGTTCCGGGGATGGAGCAACAACGGGGCCGAAAATAATAATTCTCTTCCATTGTTTGGTGAGATTAATATCCACCCCACCGAATACCGATTTTTACACGTAGAATGAATCTGAATTCGAAATTTTGTTATGGGCTCAAAGCAGAGTTATGATAAAGATTAATAATAATTCTACTTATATTCACTGTATACATTAGTATATGTAATGGATAGAAAGAAGTGACCTAAATACACAGAGCTGGAAGACGGACAAAATAATTTTTCTCTACCTAATCGCTTCCTGATCGTAATATCCTACTTAATAAGTAGACTGCAGATTTTTGTGCATTTAGACAAAATTTAATTGCGTAAGAAACTACGAATTGCACACAGTGCGCAGTAATATAAAAAATATTGGAAGCAAAGTTCCTATAATAATTGCAGAGTAAAATATTCATTTAGGTACAGTTTTTGTATGTACGTTTGCTAAGATTTTATTTTGCATAAAGATCAGCTGTCTACTAATGAGTAACCGGCTTGGAACTTGATCGCTAAAAACCATAAAAGAAAAGTATATATAATTACTACTCACAAGTGTGGTTTCTATCGAAAAGTCCATCGTGGAAGCGTTTGATAGGTGTCCCTTCACCTGCCAGTGTGTTTCCGGACGACAAGTGGAATCGATCGTTCGCGAATCTCGTTCGTTACGTGCTCGACATTCGTTCTTCGTCGAGCGAAAATCTATCGATTACAGCGTAATCGATCGCAGTTTTCATAATCGGCAGCGACTAAACCGTCATCTTTGTCAGCCTCTTCCAGCTTCCGAAGCCGTTACGTTCAATCTAAGATGCCATGGTTCGAGGGAACGTGTTTCGTGCGAATAAGACGAGCGACACGGCCCGTTTCACATTTATTTGCCGATCGAGAACTGTCGATCGCGAAAAACAGAATGGGGAATCTCCAATATCGCGGGTAACGTCAGCAACTTAATCTCCGAAACGTGCAACAATTTCGAATATTCCCTCTCGCGTGGTAGCCTCAGGCTACATCGTTATCACTCCACATAACATAGTTGGCCCGTAGTTTCTATGGCTTTTACAACACGGTAGTAACGTATATATCCTGGATACTTCGTAGTTTGCACACTGTTTGAACTTTCGAAAAGTTACCGCGTCACTTAGCCCAGCGGGTGATCCGATATTGCACGCGTCGACATAGTCTCGGCCGCGGATGCAAAACGGTACGTGTACGCGTTATTAATGATCGATATTGCCACGCACAGTCGTGTCTCGTGCGAGTCTGTTCAGCTCTATGTTAACAAACACGGTTGAGTCAGTTGCACGCGACGTTTGAACGTTGACGGCAACGGAACGCTGAAACAGAGTCACGTGATCGGATCAAAGGGCTTCGACAGATTCTTCGTTGGACCCTTAGGGTTGCAAATTGGTTTTCGCTTTAATCCTTCTTCGTTGCCCCGATAACTTCCTTATCCTCTTTTACTCAGATTCCGTGGACGAAAGTTTTTCGATCAAGCTGCATAGACATCGGTTAAACGCATATTTATCGATCGCTAAAGAATCGAAAGCGTCGAACATTTCCTTCAGGCTTCGTTCGTTTAAAATTTTAAACGTGACTGCTCGTTGGTTTCATGGCTCTTCTGTTCTTTGATGTAAATTGTATTTTTCGAATCGCACCAACGGACAGAACTCGTCGCGATTGGAGACGGTTCGAATCGGTGCGCGCTTTCCGAGAACTCGCGACGCAATGTCGTCGATTTTCACGATGTCTACCGTGGGACGCGAAACTTCAGCGGGCTTTCCTCGTAGAAGGAGATCATTGTCGAACCTGCGCTCTCCGTCGGTCTGTTACACCGATCGTTTCGTTTGCTCGGAGTGACGTTACAACGATGGCCAACGTGAATTGTACACGAAAATAGAATTCTCATTCCCATTTATGTTTCAATCGAACGAATTAGTCTAGTAACCGATATTCATCAATATTCTCGATCGTTTAATTTCATGCATTTTTTTTAATAAGAAAGGAATGTATATAATTTAATGAAACTTTGAGAACATTTTATACATATATTCGAGTAAATATTGTCATTTTTTTGGAAGTGTTTCCTCGGAAAATATGGAAGATATTAGCTGCCATCCATCGGAAGTCACCACACCAAACGTAGCTGTTTTGTGTACATTCTGGAGGCTATAATTTTCATCTGAAATCAATAGGGATTTAAATTTATTTTAAAGACATGTCTTTCTTCTATAGAAACCTCCATTCGGAGTAATATCATTGTTTGAAGTATCTTTTTATTGCAAAAAACGTTATACAAAAATGGCAAAAAATGATGCACTTTCGTTTAAACATCTCTAAAAATGCAATATTCAATTTTTTAGGGGGAATTTAGGTTTATATAGAAGAACGACATGTCATTAAAATGAATTTAAATCGCTATTGATTTCAGATGAAAACTGTGGAATTTAGAATGTACACAAAACAGCTACATTTTATGGCGACAGCTAATATCTCCATCCATAAAATGTTCTCAAAGTTTCATTGACTTATATACGTTCCTTTCTTGCTAAAAAAATTCACGCAAATCACTAAAGAACCGTAGTCCTAAATTCATTTCCTCTGTTAAGGGGGAATATTTGAGATTTTTTTTTGGATAAACGGAAAATCTTGCGATAATAAGTTTAAAGGTATTCGAAAGAACGTTCCTTCCTGCGTGTGTCGCAATGTTTGTATTTTAAAATATCTTAAATTACCAAAGTTGCGGCGTTGTCATCGTTTAGGTGAGTATGTATTCCGCGGTGACCACTCTGTCTCAGAGCTGGGTTATCAAAAATTCAAAAGTCAAGTTTTTGAATAATATATTAAATTACAGCTAAGGGATGGGGGTACCTGAGCTATAGGCTACTGGCATTCCTAATGGGACTTCCAGAACGACGAATGAAAGTATCTAAGCGAATTCGTAGTCAAAGTAATGTAGAACAAAAATAAAACGAACGTAAGGAACGAATAAATATAAGATCGATACATTGGGTGTTACTTACCTTAGACACGTCAAAATTACACCTGTATTCGACAATTCTTTCTTTTAAAACAATCGACTCAATAAGAGATCTGTTTGCTGGGATTCATTATATGTGTATGAAATAGTAAAAAGATATAATTTTCATTTAGATTTTATAAATAAAATAGCGTTGCTGGTGTCGTTACACGACGTACTTCATCTTTTTTTGTCATAAATACTCTTAAGATATAAATTTCTTAAATTTGATCAAATCGATCATAAGCCATGGTTCCGTAAATTTTTCGAATTTCGGCCTAAAAGTTCCCTGAGGCAGTCGTACATTTGCCCCTTTGATATAGACAACGATGATCAGACGCCAGCGAACCTGCTACACTGGTTGCAGAATTCAGGGATATACTTTCTTCGATGTCACGAAGTAAACTTTCAGTGTCATTTTCTTATGATTGTAACTAATATTATTATGCATTAAAAATATGAATGCCAACACTTGATATTGTTTCGGAAGAATTGTATTTGAAATAAATGTGATTACTGCTAACGGTAAATGACGCTGAAAACATTCATTCGTAATTAAAGTAGGCTGACACCCTCGCATTGGTAAACTCATGAAAAAGTAAATGAGATTTCAAAAGAAATTATATTATACTGTATACGTAGCAGTGATGTCTAATTGCGAAACGGTCGCTTTAGTAGTAATAAATCGTAGTAGTACATTTAGTAGTAATAAATCAATTTTTCAAGAAGAACAAAATATAACCGATTACGAAAAACATTAAAACTACGCTAACCAAACCTACTCGGTTTCCGTGTAAATAGTACAATATACATACATTAACACTTTACCGACCGGTAGCGGTTCAAGATCCTATGTCCTTCTCACCGGCCGCTCGGCAGCAGATCTTCCGTGGCACCGGGAATTGTATAAAAATACGAGAGCTTACAGACCAAAGCAACTTGTATCTCGATTCAAAGTAACACGTACTTGCTAGTTACCATAGCAGTTACAGGTCGGTGAGCGTTGGGGATAAAAAGTCGATTAAGCGACTACCGGGTCAGTGAGCGTTGGAGACAAAAAGTCGATTAATCGACTACCGGGTCGGTGAGCGTTGGAGACAAAAAGTCGATTAATCGGCAACTGGTCCGTAAAGTATTCCCCGCTCCTTCGACAAAACAAATACACCAAACCAACGTAAACATAATTTCCATGGAAACAGTATACAAATACATGTATAAATTAACAACATTCAATATTATCGCCACCACCAAAAACTAACTCAAGCCTGAATTAAACATTTTTTTATTTTGCGCCTCCTCCGAAAAGGTTGTATTGCATTTAAACAATAGAGTTAAATCGATCGAACAATACAATTCATTCTCGGGACTCCTTTGTAATTCAAAATACTAACAGAAACTTTCTTGCAGCTGGAAATAACATTTCGAGACAAATTAACAGAAACGTTGAAATTACCAATAATTTGTTTCGAAACGCTTAGAATTAGAATATTGTATATGCGAATAGGAGTACGAATGGTATTGTAAAAGTTGTATGTATGAAAGGTGTGTCCGACACGTTAAACCTCGTGATGCAATACCATTTCTGTAGACACTGTCATCGTATCCTTGTTTCGAGACAATTCTAAGCGTTTCGTCAGTTATCCGCTATCGACTAAATGCTTTTTACCGTAGAACGTGACCGATTTCGAAATTTGACATACTTTGCACTGTATGGCTATTTTAACGACGTTTATTTATCGTTAAGGATTCAAATTAAATATTTAATAGACTGTATAGTAAATTTGCTGGCCTCGTAGGGCAACCAGAATAGGTTCTTCTTCGTGAATAAACTACAATGATCCCCGCCACTGAATAATTCGTTTGGCATGTTTCAGATGAGACGTTCGCAAGTTATCATGTATTATAAACCGAAAGGAACAAAAATCGTTCCCAAAAACTTACGGTATCTTGTCCATTTTTAAATATATCTTAACAAAGAAATGTTGGCGTACGTTAAGTTTAATACTTTTACTGCAAAATTATGCTTCGTTTGGAATAAAAATTTGTATTTTAAATCTTGAAAAAAAAAATTATGAAAGTTTGGCTATCACAACTGCGTGTACCCTTTTAAAAGTTTCACGATTTATTTGGCACCCCATCAGCCTCGATCAATCCGTGCGCGGATAGGATTTCAGTTCTGCTGTAAAAAATGGTAATTGTACAAGGGTTCACGAAACGCTGGCCTACGCCGTGACAAAAGAGAGTTTTCCAATAACTGTCCATTCAGAATTCCAGATTACTCTGCAGAGCGACGCTTTGCATTATTTTTACCTGACTAGCACGATGCGTGAGAATGTTTCTCTATTGTCACGCGTGTTGTCCGAGCGATCGTACAGATTGCTGCAACCTCGACCCGATATTAAAAGCAAAATGGTATCATTAACAAATCACCGATCATCGCGATCCTCGCGGAAGAAGTCTTCCGAAGCTCGCCTACATCCATCGATCTTGAACTACTTGAAGTCAATTTCACGTCCTCGTGGAATTACGTAGCCCTAACCGAAGGATGCCACGCTTAAAAAACATATACAGACAGTGTTACTGTTTGCTAGTTTCCCTCAAAGGCTCTTCCTTCCTCGTTAATATGCGAGAGCAACTATATGTTTGTCGATTTCATAAACGATGTATCATAGACTTTAGTTACGAGCTGTTTGAACTGGTTCTGATTAAGGATCGAATGTGGCGAGTTCGTTTTATTATCCAAAAGAAAAGGATAAACAGACGATTCGACCGCGACTATTTAAAACATTAATTAACATTAATTTATTCTCGTTAAACATATTCCTTTTTGTGTATAATCGCTAGCGCGAGTCAACACGTCATCCTTTTGATTTTCAACAGGAAAATTATATGCAAAAGTTTGCATCCATTAACATCCTTCCTACAGTGAACGTTCAAAGTGGTTTTTTATTCCGATATCTTGCGTTTTTCTACACTTTGCTGATTTTTCATATTCGCGTTTCGTGATCTAACGTTGTCCATTGATCACCAGTTAACTCGTGTTTACATTTATGTCAATTTATGCAGTTTCCAAGTCTGAAGACAATATAGCTCTTTACAAGCAGTGCTATTTAATAGTTCTCATTAGATAGCGTTATTAAATTTTGTATTAAAATTCCAAGAGTACGTATCGCGGAGGTGTAAAAGTGATTAAATAATTCTTATAAAGTAAAAAGGAAAGTAAAAGGGAAAGCAAACGAACAAACAATGCAGCGAAGATACTTCGAACTTCCGTAAACCTAGCATCAAGTTATACGTAGATAATGTTTGTCGAAGTTTATGTAGGTGTTCCTATTTTGTATTCAATTGCGGAAGTGTAGTCACCTGCGCGGTATAGTTTTTTGTTTATATTTTAAGATTTACTCTCCTTATCTCTAGGTTAAGTTCAAACACACACACACACACACACAAAAGTCATACACAGTCGTGTCCTGTTGCAGAAGCCACCAATGACCTGGTGGTCTTTTATGTCACGGTAGAGACCTATCGACAAATCATGCATAATACAAACATTCGATTATCATTGAGAACACAGCACGCCTTTGAGGACAACTAGCATGAGAATCGCGCTGTATGCGAACGCGTGTTTGGAAGAGAGGAAACGCGGTTTCCCATGAGCATGAACGCGACTGGTTACAGGCGTGTCATGCAGAATGTCGGCCGATTGCTTAAGCTTAAACAAACTTAGCCTGGTCAGGAAGACGAGGAGGGGCACGCGAAACGCCTATATAGAGGGTTTCGAACCATGTTACTCGAGTAGAACACCTCTGTCTCGTTCGGTTAAGGTGTTTTCGAGCAATATGTCTTCCCTCCAGCCGAGAAAAATGCAAGCGCTCCTCCTCGTAAGTAGACTGCGCGCAGTTTTCTGTTTCCTTCCTCGGATAACGGACATGTCTCCAGAATTGCGTTAGGGTAGAACCTCAGTTAAACTCTTTTTCCGTGAATCTTATTGCTGTGAAATACTGCCATGTGATCCCTGTCAATTTTCTTATTGAGTGAACAATTAAAGGACACGTTGACCAGATAATCGAGAAAACTATAATGCATAATCTTACTGTGCCTTTGATGATCTCGTGATACGGATGAACAAGTTTTTGATTTGGTTTTATTCTGTGATTAGTCGAGTCTAAGTGCTTTTCTAATATAGTTGCTTTCTAATATAGGTATATCTAATATTAAAAAAAAAACAACAACGTTGTTCTTGGGTAATTAAGTGCAATTAAGTTGTCTATTTTTTAAAACACAAAATGCATATATTTTACATTACTCACAAAATGAAACTGTCAGATTTTAGAGTTCCAAGATGTTTTATATAAACGTAAAAATTGTCGTCTCTTAGAGACGCAATATAATTCGCACTCTTTGTTTGATTTTTGTGATATCTTTTTCAAATAGTTAAAACAAAGTGGACATAAAACTCGTTTTGTACTACGGCAAAATAATTCAAGAAAATTGTTCGATGGAAATGAAAATTATATTTTTTGGACTTACCTTTGAGAAATGTTACCAATATAATTATATTCATATAGTGTTATGAATGTCCAACAAATATACTTCCCCGTTAACAATTTTATCGATTATGCTCTCGGAGTATTGTCATTTATTTCCATTAATTTTTAAATATTCCTGCATTGATTTAATAAATTTGAAACTTGTATTTATTATGAATTTAATGTAATATAATATTTTTATCGTATGCGGTCAATCCTTGCATCTGTTTGGATTTTCCAATTTATTTGTAATGTATTTTATATTTTCAGTTTCAGATATTAATTTTCGTTTGCTTATTTGCATCCGGCAGCAGCGCTATTGAATCAGTTGAGTCGACGTTAGCAGCTCAACTTGGGCCCGCAAATAGTGCAACAGTTAAAGACAACGTCAAAGATTTAACAGCATCCGCCAGTGATCGAAGTGAGTTCAACATTTCATTTCCAACTTTCAGTTACGTTACTGTTAATTTTCATGAAATCCAGCATTCTAGAATTCACAAGGAATATATATTAAATATATTTTGTCTAACAATCCTTTATCCGCGTAAAACGTAAAAGGTACACCGTAGTACGTATTCATTAAAATGATATCTCATTTCTTGAATCTGGAAGATGCTTGTTATTATTTAAACAAAGCGTAAAGTTTTAATTACTGAAATATTTTGCAGTGGTGTTACGGCCGGTTTAAATTTTAAATAAAAATTTTGTGGTAAATATCTCATTAGTCTGCACGCGAACGAATCTATGCCATAGGAAATACAAAGCATTTCGTTTCTCGTCATTGCAAATTAAACATTAAATTAAAATTAATTTAAAAATAGTATACTTGCTGATAATAATTAAAGTAAAATATATAGATAAAGGTAGAGTATTAAGTACACCATAATTTTTAAGTAGAACAACGCACATATTTGTAACAAACTGATTTGACATTACAAATGTATACACCATGAGATCAATATCCGTTTGGGTTACCAGGTTGGTGTTGAAATGAATATTAATTAACTCTTTCCATAATATTTTCGTCAAAAACTGATTCGCTGCTTTAATTACATACAAAGTAATTAAAATTGAGAATTGTCTCCATAATGTTTCAGTATTAGAATTTCAAAACAGGTATTGGATTTTCTTTATCTTATCTAAGATCAATAAGTCTTTACGGATGTTTACGTGAAATCGAGGATAATATTTTCTGGCATTAAAAAAAGACATATTGGGTACCTTTTTATCAACTAACTTTTCACTCTCTCTCTCTAGTGGATAAACGCATGGTTCTACTTTTCCAAAAATTCTTGTTAGAATTAGAAAGGAGTTTTACAGATGAGGCTAATATGGATTTTATAAGTTTGTGGTTTCGCTTCTGTTTCGTTCTCAAAAATACGAATCATTTAAATATTAATTGTACGTTTTTCATTCTTAAAACTAGATATCTAGTTACAAAAGAATATAAGGATGTCGTAAACATACTGTGAGACATAATGTCTTCCGTGACAAAAAATTATTTGAAAAAACACTAATCTAGATTGAAATCTCGAACGCCAAAGTTTTTAAACAACTATTAAATAATCTATTTTATACAGTGTCAAAATCATTTACACGATCTTTCCTTTCACATTACAAATTCTTTTAACAGTTTTTACCAAGTTTTTACCTTTCGCCAACTGTACATAAACATCGTTACCATACATCTCTAGGTATACAAACTGAACAATTTTCTTGTTAAAAATACGTTATTTTAAAACGATCTACAATGGATATAAGTAAAATGTAGGTCAAAGTAATAAATTATTTAGTGCTAAATCAGCAAAGATTTATCGATCAATGTGATAACAGATGAATCACGTATGGAAATTCTATTTTTCCCGTTACGCGAATCATTATACCAATGATCTAATGCAGAACAGTGATCACAAGTCGCACTAGAAAGACGCCGGCGGAAGTCGAAGGACCTTCAGGAGTCTCGCTGCATTAGCATGTTATTATATCGAATGTCACGTTTTTACGTTTGAAGCGTTTGATCGTGGGAACGGTAGTGACACACTTATTTAATATACTCGCCAGCGAAAAGGTTAGATAACAATCAATTATACTTAAAAATAGTCGCAATTCTGCTTGTACAATGAAATCACGCATTCGCGTATTCAATCAGTTATGAATATCCTCTGAATGCACCAATTAACGCCGTTTATCTAACTTTTTCATCGTAACGCTATTTTAAGTATTTCATCCAATTGTGCTGTGATCGAGTAGGAGTATAATTAAATCCAATCTGTATTGGATATCTACGGTATAATCGACTTCCCTAATTATTATAGGTACGTTGATGCATTTATATGCACGTCATCTGAAATTTATTTCGAATATTGAGTGTCGATTTAAGTACACCGTAAGATTATAGTTAAATCATACTCGTAAAAGATACTAAAACCTCTTTCTTTCACATGACCTTTCTATGATATTAATTTTCAAGAAAACATTCTCGTTAATAGTGTATTGTGTAAATATAATAGAACAGTAGATACGAGATGTACAAACTATTGAGTTGAACGGGAAGAAAGAATCGTTATAATACTTGAAACAATTCTTCGTACCACATTATAGGAACACTCTCCAAAAATTATAAACGTATCTTGCCATTTCAAACACTTTCAATTCCGTTAATCGCAATTTGAATCCATGCTATCGTTATTGTTTACATTCATAAATCACCCTACCTCATTCTATCCACGAATACTAGCATCTCCAACAATTACTGTTCGTTGAAGATAAATTCGCCTTACTCTGCGGATTTTCTCCCGCGAACAGTGCGGTACACTAACCGATGATTCATGAACGCACCTTTCAACGCACGCCGTCATTTCCGCCACCATGAAACGAGTGGTTGGAGGACGTGCATGTGCGAAAAAGCGAACTACCATTCTCACTAGCACTTGCCAAGGTTTAACTTATTACCTATTCTTCTGTACACAGTGAGCAGCGAAAGAAAATTTACTTGAACATAGCATCTCTTGCGTTGGCAAACTCGTGTTAAGATGCGTGGAAGAATTATTAATTTTAACCAATGGTATCTGTAAACAGTTTGCGAATATATGGAAAAATGGTGTCAAGTGTTTCATCTTTCGTCAATCTCTTTCAACTCTTCCAACATTCATTTGTATTAAAAAAATACACAATCCACAGTGATACTGCTGTGACCGATAATTTGCTATTCGCTATCATATAATCACATATTCTGATTGAATATGAACACTGTTGTCATACAACAATGTAGGTTACGTGTCTTTTGTTTTTGGTTACTTAATAAAAACATGGATGAAGGTAGAACGTGATGCAACACGCTTTTTGTCAATGCTTGATATAATAACAGATATACATATGCGATCTAGATATACAGGGTGTCCCAAAACTCGGGGAGGAGCCGGAAATGGGGGGTAGCTGAGACGATTCTGAACAACAATTTCCTTTGCAAAAATGTCGGATGGGGGTTCGTTAAGGAGATATTAAGCGAAAACCCCGACCAATCAGAGCGCGCGTAGACCGTTGGAGCGGCCGCGGTAGCGAAGGCTACGCGCTAGGCGGCCGCGCTCATTGGCTACCGCGAGCGCTCCACCGGCATACTCGCGCTCTGATTGGTCGGGGTTTTCCGTTAATATCTCCTCAACGAAGCCTCGGACAACATTTTCGCCAAGGAAAAAGTTGTTTCAAATCACCTCCCGGACCACCTCTTTCAAGGTGTTACAACATTTTTGGGACACTCTGTATACACAGAGTAGAGGTGATTTGAAACAACTTTTTCCTTAGCGAAATTGTTGTCCGAGGATTCGTTGAGGAGATATTAACGGAAAACACTGACCAATCAGAGCGCGCGTAGACCGTTGGAGCGGCCGCGGTAGCGAAGGCTACGCGCTAGGTCGATGCTTCGATGCACGTCGAGTCACTTGTTCGCGTGCAAGCGCGGCCGCCAGCCCGTAGCCTACGCTACCGCGGCCGCTCCAACGGTCTACGCGCGCTCTGATTGGTCGGGGTTTTCGCTTAATATCTCCTTAACGAAGCCCCATCCGACATTTTTGCAAAGGAAATTGTTGTTCAGAATCGTCTCAGCTACCCCCCATTGCCGGCTCCTCCCCGAGTTTTGGGACACCCTGTATATCGACATGAAGTGGAGATAGCACAGGACAAGACAAAAGCCATCTATAATTTTTTAGACACACGGAACTATTATACGATAAGATTAGAAAATATGTATCGCAATTGTAACAGTAAGTCTTGAACTTAAAGTGTCAGGTTGGACGTGAAGAATGCAACAGGATTAAAGAATATGATTCTCTACTTTTTTATATTATTCACAGAAACACGTTGCTGACATTTGAAAATCCTCCGAGACCCTTTATTTTCTTAAAAGTTGCTTTGCTTTCAGCGTTTCATCTTAACAAAGACTACGGCCAGCTCGGAGGATACGGCGGAGGCGTGCCGTACGGATCTTACTACGGTTCGCTTTATGGTCCTAATACAGGCTACCGAGGTTCAGGTGTAAGCTCAGGATACCCTATTTCGGGCTATAGAGGTTACTCGATAACTGGGCCTGGTGGAATTACCGGTGGCGGTCATATAGGGTTAGTATTACGCAAAATGAAATGTTGATATTTAAATATACATAGTCGCTGGTAAGGATCTTGCGAGGTCGTAAACCGAAACAGCAGTTATTGCTTTATTGGGACAGGTAACTGATCCCTAGAACGACAGGGATCAGCTACGACCACGTGTGGCACTCGTGGTCGGATATTCGGGCCAAAACTGATTGTCACGAGCTTGGCCCGTGGTGTATTGTTCGGGCCAAACGTAAACATTATTACAGGGTGATCCGTTTGCTATTAGACACAATGGACAACCACAACGATATAGCCGACCGTCATTGTAGACTTTATGACGGTGACTCCCGCAACGAAAGCGGCTGTATGGGTCACCGTCATAAAGTCTACAATGACGGTCGGCTGTTGTTGCGGTTGTCCATTGTGTCTACTAGCGAGCGGATCACCCTGTATTTGGTCCCAGTCCCAGAAAGTCCCCAGAAGTCCATATTATCATGAATTATAATACAAGCGAATAAGTTATCGGTATTTGAAGTAGCGCGAAGCATTTCCATACATCACCTTCGTCAGCTAGTTAATAGTTCAGGTATTTCCGATTACGACACGTCTTGATGCTCACACGACGTTGTTGTTTTCTGAAATAGCACTCCATCCAGGAAAATGACTTCTGTTTGTACCTGGATTTATTTCGACACGTGACTAATCCTCCCAGCAATGTTATTTTCACTTAGAAAAAGAATCGTAGATGATATAGATAAGCAAAACTTAATCAGAACAATCGTTTGATCGCAGATACGGCTATTACGGAAACACTGGATATAATCCTAGTTACAGGGGATACGGAGGATATGGTGGATACGGTGGATACGGTGGATACGGAGGATCTAATGGTTATGGTGGATACGGAGGATCTAATGGTTACGGTGGATACGGAGGATCTAATGGTTACGGTGGATACGGAGGATATGGTGGATACGGAGGTTACGGTGGTTATGGCGACGGCTACAATTTAGGTTCTTTTGGCGAAGTTTACGATGGCGGATACGGCGCCCGGGGTAGTTATGGACGTTACGGTGGCTCAGACGTTTATGGCTATGGGTCGGGATACGGTCTCTACGGTAGACCGAGTTACGAATTCTCGAGGGGCAGCAATCCTTATGGTTATCGTGGAAATAGCTATGGAGACAGCACTTTAAGTTATCCATCGGGGTACAGGGGTTACTCTTAAGATTTGCTTTCGAGATCGAACTGAAAGTACCGTGGGATTTTACTGTACTTTCCGTTGACGTAACGAGGAACGCGTGAATCATTGCAGCAGTATCCACAGATACTGATTTAACTGTGTATGTGGCATTCAAACTTTCATTTGTTTCGCACATTAATACATGGGGCGTTTACAATGTTTAGTTTTTATTAATATTTTCTACAATGTACATAATATATTACCGATGATAATAAATAATACTTAATACGTTTACTATCTTATCCGAATTCTATGTTCAGTTACTTTTTAGGTAGAAGTTCGACCGAAGACGAACGTGTAGGAAATGTTCAAGTAAGTAATTTTTAATTACAGTATCTTTTAAGTGGATTGCTATATTCGAATGTAAAAATCAACTGCGTATTTCGTGATTAGTTTTATTTAATAAAAATACATGATTCATGCTCGTAAAGGAACATTGGATGAACGCAATATTAATATGTACAATTATGTATAATTTATTGAAAATGTATCGATCCCTATGCTAATAGAAGAAGATACATGTTACTTAGCTTATATCCAATGTACAAATATAATCGTTCTGTTATTCCAAACACGTGTCGAGCACGTACAGTTTCGCACGGACTGTTGTGTTCAGTACCATACATAAATCGTCGAATGCCGTTTCGATAAAATAATGTCCGGCTAAAAAGGACTACGTTTCGCATGATTTATGTAAAATATGTCACGAGTCTTTCGTCCTATGCTACACGATTTCATATCCGAAAGTGACCTAAACGCGACAACCGCTCTGTACGCGCTCAATAAGAATTAAAGTACGTATTAGCATTTGTACGATCAATATCTAATCTCAAGCATACGAAATGACGACGTAGCATATGTTTTCATTTCTCACGATGTTTTCATAACTTAAAATTGAAAAATTTGCAACCGGAGTGTGCAGGATACGTTATCATGATACGCAATTAGACCAACATCGAGCGAAACGAAGCAGTACTCTTGAAATTAAATATCAGCTGAGGATAACGAAATAATTAATTTAGATTTCCGTTCCAACGTAATACCCAATAAGAAAAAACGTTACGAGACAGTCTAGATCTTGTTAATACCTGTACGAAAATTCCTTGAAACAAGTTATTTCACAAAACGCGTACAACAATAACGACAAATTTTTCGAAAATAGAATTATCTCTTTTCCATGCAATAATTCTTGTAGTCACTATGGCGTTGCAACTGCTTATTCGTCTTCTTAATTTGAAGCGAGCAAAAGTATTAGTCGTCGTCTAGCTACTATAACAATAACGATGGAAATTGCGATCTATTCTTTCTTCACCTTCGCTAGCGAAACACAGTGACACATAAATTGCAATGTTTTCAAAAAGACGAGAAGTTAATCATTTACGCGAATTAAATTAAAATTAGATTTAGATCGTATAAATAATTCATTGAAAACTTATTTTATTATCGTATTGTCGTGCGCAATATCGTTTCAAGTTTTTCCTGACGATGTTGCAAAGATACAACGTTATTTGGAGGTGGTTGTACATAACGTGGAAACCGCATTTTCATTTACTCGTGGTAATTTTCCTCAGCTAAGCAAACTTTGTTACCTCTTTCAAATGCAAACATGTAAGTAGATCTTTGTGAGATTAAATTCATCCTAGGGATTTCTTCTTAACGGATGAAATTTTTAAATAAAAGAAATCATTTCAATCTCGAAAAATGCATCATCGAGTAAATTCTAGCATCGAAATCACGCTTTATAGAACCACCCACAAAAAAAATTATAGCCTCTCACCATCAACAGGAAGAAAATAGCAAAATACACTATACCTTGCTGGGTCCGTTTGTAAACAGTTAAAGTTTCATCAAGGAAAGAAAAATAAGGAAAAACCCTTACGCTTGTTGGTACACTACCACCGAATAACCGTAGTCGATCGTCCTAAGCGAATTCCACGAATCTTACTTAACGGAACGCGCACCTTTCACGTCAGTGTGCGAATGGATAGATTATCCGATAGTTATCCAACAAGACGATGTCTCTGTTTTTCGATCGTGTTCAAGTTGGCCATCCGTCAGCTGTCCAGCAGCTGATAGACGGGCAGTTTATCGTCGTTACGGACTTCCACCCTGTAAACCAGAAATTTTCCTGACGGTCGAGTCTTGGCTCGACGACCGTTCGTTACAATTACATTCTTCACTTGACGTTCCGGATCTTGGTTCGTCGCCTCTCGGTTCGACTCCGGGCTGAAACATTCAAAAAGCCAAGTTTCGCTTGACGCAACGCCTCCCTTAGGTTCTCGATGTTGCCAAGCTGATTCAGGCTGAGAAGCTTCGTTTCGATTCGTCCGTTTTGCGCGCCACATGCGTTGCATGTGTACGGAACGGGCATTGCGGAGGGGAACATGTCTTTCATGTATTGGCCGTCCGTTTCGTCGCCCGGACAGTATGGTACAAACACCACGGGAATGAAGCCAAGCTGACCAATGAGAGGAACGGATGTCGTGCTCGTGGTAGTGGCGGTATCATTACCAGGCTCGAGCAGATAGCAAGGACAGGTTTTTGGATCTGGCCCTATTGACTCTTTGTAGGGCTTGGTGTTCGGGCTTGGTGGTTGAACCCCAATAGCAGCGATATCTGGATTCGGCTCTAATGTCTCAGACAAATCGTTTACCTGTTTGATGAATGCCGCTCTACTTCCGCTCGATGACTGAAACCTTACGTTGGCCTTTCCGTCGGTATTTTGATACGCGTCGTTGGATGTTTCTAACTCGATAATTGGATTGTTTTGAATAGGTTGACTCACTTTTGTAACCTGTTGGGAAAATTTACGATGCCCACGGCTGGTTTGCTCGACCTGCTCTTGACCAGTGTACTTGCTCGATGTTTTCTTTACCTCGTTGTACACGGTTTGAGGGACTCCAGGCGGCGCAAGTTTCGTAACGCCAGCGTATATGTCTGCGCCTTCTTCTTCGGTATACTTTCGAGACTCCTTTCGTTGCTTCTGTAGCAAAGAATTAATTGCATCTGCATTCTGATTTAGTTGCTTTTGGCTATATCCCTGTCTTTCCGAGGAACCTTGGTATTGGTTTTCTTTCAAACCGAACGGACCGCTTGTTTTGGTTGGATACCCAAAATCAGTAGACTCGACGTTCTTCTCGTAATTTCCACCTAATGTGCCATTTCTTCTGAAATCTGAACTGAACTTGGAACTGGACGTTAATCGTTCTACTTGTTTCTGTCCAAAGTCACCGTAGAAGGGTTCATTGAACGTAGCTGGTGTTGAGGATTCGGGATATCTCAAAGGATATTGAAGCTTAATTGGTCCTTCATATCGAGGTCGCGCAGTTGGTGCTACTCCAGGTACGTAGCCTGGATCACCAGGCCATGGTCCGTCAGGTCCAGGTGAACCGGTCGGCCATGGACCATCTGGTCCATCAGGCCCAACACCTCCTTCGCCACCTACTCCTCCAACTCCACCCACTGGCCCTTCCGGCCCCTCTGGACCGCCTGGACCTCCGGGACCACCTGGACCTTGCGGCCCATCGGGACCATTAGGCCATGGACCATTCGGACCATCGGGTCCAACACCACCAACTGGACCTGGTGGTCCAGTGGGATATCCAGGGTACGTAGGATATTGCCCGTGATCTGAAATTGTAGCGAATATAGCATTATACCACATGTTGATATAATGTTTTCTAACATAGAAGAGCAAGATAAAATTATCATGAATATAACGTCTAATTCGGCCATGTCGTATTAAGAAACGTTTCAGTACTATTATAACATATTTGAAGTACCTGGTTTTGAAGTTCCAGGATGGCCAGGTGTTCCGGGAGTTCCAGGGTAACCAGGTTCTAGTGGCGTTCCAGGAGTTCCAGGAGTTCCAGGTGTACCAGGGTATCCAGGCTGTGCCGGTGTTCCAGGTGTTCCAGGTTTTCCAGGATGACCTGGTTTTCCAGGTTTGCCTGGCCGTCCAGGTATTCCAGGTTTGCCTGGCCGTCCAGGTATTCCGGGTGTACCTGGGACTCCAGGAGATCCAGGGTATCCAGGTTGAGGCGGTGTTCCTGGTATTCCTGGATGTCCAGGTTGTCCAGGAGTACCCGGTGTGCCAGGGTATCCAGGTTGTGGCGGGATTCCTGGCGTCCCAGGATGGCCGGGTGTTCCGGGAGTTCCAGGTGTTCCAGGTGTACCAGGGTATCCAGG
>NC_071977.1:4007849-4009112 GCF_026283585.1 Hylaeus volcanicus
TCCTGGAGTTCCAGGTGTACCAGGGTATCCAGGCTGTGCCGGTGTTCCGGGAGTTCCAGGTGTTCCAGGTGTGCCAGGGTATCCAGGTTGTGGAGGTCTTCCAGGTGTTCCTGGATGTCCTGGAGTACCAGGTGTACCGGGGTACCCAGGTTGTGGCGGTATTCCTGGAGTTCCAGGATGACCGGGTGTTCCAGGAGTCCCAGGGTATCCAGGTTGTGGAGGTCTCCCAGGCGTATCAGGATGTCCTGGAGTACCAGGTGTACCGGGGTATCCAGGCTGTTCTGGTATTCCGGGTGTTCCGGGTGTTCCAGGTGTACCAGGGTATCCAGGTTGTGGCGGTATACCGGGTGTTCCAGGTGTTCCTGGAGTGCCAGGACTGCCTGGTGTCCCGGGGTAACCCGTTTGTGGCGGATAAGGAGGAATTCCGGGTGTCCCAGGATATCCCGGATGAGGGGGATACGGTGGAAGTCCAGGTGTACCTGGCGGACCTTCGACACCTGGAGTTCCAGGATATGTAGGTTCTAATGGAGGTGGTTGGCTCCCGGGTGTATCGCAAGTACCATGGTGGCCTGGTTTGCCATGTTTACATGGTTTACCAGGTTTGCCGGGTTTGCCAGGCTTACCTGGTCTACCAGGTTTACCCGGTTTTCCAGGCGTTCCAGGCGTTCCAGGTATACCAGGTTGACCCGGAGTTCCAGGATATCCAGGTTGCGGTGGCGTTCCAGGCGTTCCAGGTATACCAGGCAGTCCAGGTTGACCTGGGGCTCCAGGATATCCAGGATATCCAGGTTGCGGCGGCGTTCCAGGTGTTCCAGGTATACCAGGGGTTCCAGGATATCCAGGTTGCGGCGGCGTTCCAGGCGCTCCAGGTATACCAGGCTGTCCAGGATAGTCAGGATGCGGTGGTGTACCTGGTGTTCCAGGGATTCCAGGATAACCAGGTTGAGCTGGTGTTCCCGGTTTACCAGGCTTTCCAGGATGACCTGGTTTTCCAGGCTTGCCTGGCCGCCCAGGTGTTCCGGGTATACCCGGGACTCCGGGCGTTCCAGGGTATCCAGGTTGAGACGGTGTTCCTGGTATTCCTGGATGTCCAGGTTGCCCGGGAGTACCAGGGTATCCTGGTTGAGGCGGTCTTCCTGGCGTGCCTGGAGTTCCTGGATGTCCAGGTGTTCCAGGATAACCAGGTTGTGACGGAGTTCCTGGAGTTCCTGGTGTCCCAGGAGTTCCAGGTGTTCCAGGGTATCCTGGTTGAGGCGGTCTTCC